>NC_091288.1:36796424-37101424 GCF_032444005.1 Ranitomeya imitator | reverse complement strand
CATTGACCAGGTCCTCCCGTGTAGTTCTGGGCTAATTCCTTACCTTTCTCAGAATCATCCTCACCCCTCGGAGCGAGATCTTGCATGGACCCTCAGACTGAGGGTAATTGACACTCATCTTGTGTTTTTTCCATTTTCTAATAATTGTGCCAACAGTTGTTGCCTTCTCAGCTTTCTCGCCAAGCTGCTTGTCTATTGACCTGTATCTCATCCCACCCTCGTGTCCTTAGACAGCTCTTTGGTCTTGGCCCTGGTGGAGAGGTTGGAGTGTGATTGTGTGGACAGGTGTCTTTTATACAGGTAAAAAGTTCAAACAGGTGCCATTAAGACAGGTAATGACTAATGAGTGCAGAGTAGGAGGCTTCTTAAGGAAAAACTAACAGGTCTGTGATTGCCAGAATTGTTGCTGGTCGGTAGATGATCAGATACTTTTTTCATATGATAAAATGCAATTTAAGTATTTAAAAGTCATACAATGTGATTTTCTGGTTTTTATTTTTAGATTCTGTCACGGGTGAAGTGTCCCTACGATAAAAGTTACAGAACTCTCTATTCTTTGTAGGTGGGAAAACTTGCTAAATCGGCAGTGTATCAAATACTTATTTCCCCCACTGTATATATGCTGCGCTATTGTGTACTGCATAAAACACACACCTGTTGCAGACTTTGTACTCTATTGGCTTCTTTGCATTTAATGGCTCTGTCAGGGTTCCTTCTGCATCTTATTTTTCTGATCTCCAGACAGAATTCACTGAAGGAGACAGCAGAGAAGGCTCAAGCATGGTGCGAAAAGAGTCTAATTATTATCATGAAAGGGAGAAGCTTGAAGGTTTCCAAAACAGCATTTAATGCTGGTTGTACGCAATTTACCTTTTTTTTCAACCATTTAAAGCAAACTTTTGGCCCCTTAAGAAAACTTTACATAAGTGGAAAAATGACAATTCCCACCTGGCTTCAGATAAGTCATACCTCCTTAGAAGCTTAGGTGTTCCCTTGTTAGTTCCCTAGAAAAGTCTATATATACGTTAAATGTCTCCACCTGATATACTGTACGTAGTACCTCCTATTGTAGCTTATTGGCCAAGTTAACCTCAGCAAAATGTTGGAGATACCAATTGACCACTTGGAACAGTCATTCATACGTTTTCAGCATGTTGGGTACTCCAGAAATTACTTCTAGCACAAGATTCTTGATGTTATGGAAAGTTTGTGGAAAAATTTACATCGTTAGAATTTCTTTCTTTGGAATTGTAGATGACGTCCCTGTTACTGTTGCTAATTTTGAATCCTGCATTGAGCAGGGGGTTGGACCAGATGACCCAGGAGGTCCTTTCCAACTCTACCATTCTATGATTCTATGATTCTAATTACAGGAAAGATAAATATCTTGGTACCGTGTTAGCCAGTAGATAGAAAAATATTTAGAATTGAGAGTCCTCAGTGGTTGATACCTTTTAATGGCTAACTGAAAAGATGGTAACAAATTGAAAGCTTTCGAGACTACACAGGTCTCTTCATCAAGAGACCTGTGTAGTCTCGAAAGCTTGCAATTTGTTACCATGTTTTCAGTTAGCCATTAAAAGGTATCAACCACTGAGGACTCTCAATTCTAAATATTTTTTTATGATTCTAATTGAAATTTGTAAACCTATTCTTATACAATTCAAAAAATGTATCTATCTCGTCTGGGGCATTTATGTCTTGTCCAGAAGATAGGCAATCAATGTCTGATATATGCAGGTCCCATGGGTAAGACCCAGATGTATCTCAAGAATGGGAATATAAAGGTATTGAAGTTCCCAAATTTCCCAATTTCTTACATGACAATTTTTTCAACTCCAATACAAGCAAACTTGAAGAACCTTGAATACGCGGCCAGCCGGCCACCTCTCCATTACAGACAATATGCAATGTGGCCCCAGACTAGAGATGGATAAATCCTGTTCTTGAGATGTCTAAAAGACACCCTTAAAATCTTCACCCACTTTTACAGCAATATTTTTTTTTTTGCTAGGATGCATTGCAAATAAAAAATAAAGCAAATTTGAAATGTCCTGAAGTTTTGTGTGTACAGTTTCTATGCAGTATTCCGTGTCTCCATGGTTACAATATACAAACAATCCCTATATAGTCTGATCCTACTTTCCTATTTCCATCCATCTTCTTACTAATGTACATTCACAAGGTTAACGAAAAATAAACAGCTGTCTTCTTCTTCTTTACCTGTTAATATACTTTTGTAACGTCTTGTATAACATTTCATATTTTCAGCTACCGTCCATCATGGTTCAACTTTTACAAGTTTTTGCATTATTTTAATCCTTTTCTAAAGAGCACAAAAAATAAATGTTCTAAAATAATAAAATAAATTCTATTTGCATCCCCTGCCAATTCAGTGCAGATGCGCCAGTTGCTTTCCGCTGGTCTGTCAGTGATGTTGTTCTGTACTACCGTGTGACCACTGCAGCCAATCACTGTCCTCACTCAGTAGTCACATGCCGTAGTCACTGACATCAATGATCAGTGCTGAGATGAGTACTATTTTTTATCTTATGATATTTGCTGCTCACTTTGTTGCTTGATTTTTTTTACTTCTGTAACCCTAAAACTAACACATTTCTGTTTCCTTTCTGTCTAGACCTTTATAGTATTGAATAGAGGGAAGACACTCTTCCGCTTTAGTGCCACGTCTGCCTTGTACATTTTAACTCCCTTCAACCCCGTTAGAAGATATTCAATAAAGATTTTGGTACATTCATATCCTTTACTAATTATTGCAATTCATTCATGATTCTGAAAATGTAACTATGTAACTATAAGGTTTTTGGCATTCAAGGCTTGTTCACACATAGCTTATGTTTTGCATTATTTTACATAATGGCAAAAATGAATGAGATTTTTAAAATCTCATTTACATGGTGCAGTTTCTTTCAGTGTTTGTTGCAGCTTTTTGCCATTGAGATCAAATTTGCTTTGCACCAAGAAAGCATAAAAGGTCTGCAAAACAAATTTAATTTTCTGGCAATAACCTTAGTTTTTTGTGCAGAATAAAATAGCTATGTGTGAACATACCCTATGGCTTGATTCACACATAAAGCTTTCGATGTAGTTTGTATGTCTAACTAGTATTGCAAATCAACCTTTTTAAAGAAAGGTTGGTTTCATCCTAGACAACCCATTTAAATGGGTTGCCCACCTTTGGGGACAATTGTTTTTTCTTACTAAAATACATGTAATTGTACCTAAAAAATATTTTTTGCAATTGGGCCTCATTACAAATTTAGCACTGTTCGTTTCCTACAGCCTTGGCGATGCACTGTGCATTGCTGGCTGCAGAATGAGATAAATGAGCATCTGTCAGTCAGCCCACGATGATGGTCGAACAGGAGAGTTTGTTACTTTTTTAGCTTTCGTTTTCTGAGCTCCTCTCAGCTGAACTATAACCACAGACTACATCAAAGTAGCAAAAGACCTGTAAAAAGCCAAAATGTCCAACATTTTTAATGAAACCCATTTGTAAAAATTATTTATAGCTCCAATTATATGCATTTAAGTAACAAAAAATGTCTCTAGAGGTAGACTGGACAAACCCTTTAAAGTTTTGCTCTTAAACGATATTACACAATGTTTGTTTCAATAAATACTTGTATTCCACTTGAAATATTCTAGACACTGTACATTATGTTGTTCCTCTTTTATCCCTTCTGGAAATGTACTCATGAATTTGACAACTGGGTGTTACCATTCTCCCTTGTCTAAGGGTTGAGTCACTCTCCTACCAGGACCGTCAACTTTTCATACATTCCAGGAGTTTTCGAGGAATGGCAGGATGACTGAAAAATCTTCTTTAAAATATATTCTACCACTTTTTTGACTAGTGACAAATATGAAATAAATAATTTGAATCAAAATGTAAAAAACAAAAGAAAGAATTAGTGAAAATGTGTAGAATAATACTGGACAAAGGCTCAAGGAGGCAAAACATCGGTGAACATATCACCATGGTTTAGTGCTGCCTAAATTTCTTGATTTATTTATAAAATTGTAAAAACATTTTCTACTCTGATATTGTACAATTTCAATACAGTTTTTCAAAAGAAGTTGGTATAAAATATTCTATTTTATATACCGTAGCTTTTAGGTTACCTTTTTGTTGTGGTTATCTACTCTTTCTTTATTCTTTATTTTTTTTCTTTATTTTGTCTACTCTTCCTTTTTTGTCCATTTTTAATATGTAGTCATTATTGTTATGTGGTTGGAAATGGCAAGCCAGCTAATATGTATTTGTCCTCTCCATACAATTTGACCTAATGATCTTGAAAAACTATTTCCATTAGATGTCTGCCTAACTAAGCCGCAGTAACTAGCTGATAAATGTCCTGATTCATAAGTAACCAGTACTATAAATCTTTCCGCTAATACATTAATATACCAAATCTAATATAATAAAAAATTACTTATTGTTTAAATCAGGTTTCATTGCCAGAATTATTATAATTACTATTATTATTGTCATTATTATTACTCTTATTATTATGATTGTTATTATTATTGTTGTTCTTATGATTACTATTATTATTATCCATTTTGGCCCTTTTTATTTTTCATATCATGATCTTTATTAAATATACAAGATTAGCAATCTTTTAGTTTTCACGTTGTCCACTGGAGCTTTTTTTAGACTCCTACTTCCTGTTCTTTCAGGAAGAGTTTTCAGCAGGCTCCTTATCATCAGAGGCAGCATTAAAATGACAAGTAACACCTCTATACACTGCTGATAACACAGGATCAATCAATCACAATAGGTGACATCTCAGCTCCTCTTGCTCCTTTTCCCTTATAATGATATTTGCATATTCTCATTAGATGCTTCAATACAAAAGACAGGGTCAGGGTCTGACTGTTGCTAATAATATGCATGTGTTGTTTCCTGAAACAACAAGAAGTTAGAGTATAAAAAAAGCACCAATGGCCAGTGGGAAAATAGTAAGATATTACACTTTTAGTTTTAATACATATTGACATATGGCAATAAAAAAAATTGGCAAAAATTATATCTATATATCTATAACATATTCCTGTTGAATAGAAGGCCAGTTATGGCTAAGAAAAAATCTACAGACTGCAATTTATAATATATGTGTAAATTTGCATCAAAAAGTTTTTTTGCAAGGTCAAATACTTTTTGCATTCAAATATATCACTTTCCTGTTTTTGGTCACGGTTCATAGAATTCATATTCTAAAGTCAACTCAGGAAACTCATTAGAGTTTACATCACTTAAAGCATGAGAAGATGCCTGCTGAATGGAATATTTCAATTTTTACTTCTACATTTGCATAAATTATCGCACCTTTATGTTATGTACAAAAATTATTTTTTAACCCATTTCCAACATCAGGTGAAGTTGTATGCCGATGTTGGACACCCTCCCTTTGATACGGGCTCCGGCGGTGAGCCCACATATTTCCCGGGACATGTCAGCTCTTTTGAACAACTGACATGTGCCTGCAATAGCCGCGGGTGGAATCACGATCCTCCCTCGGCTATTAACTAGTTAAATGGCACTGTCAAACACTGACAGCGGCATTTAAATAGCGCTTCTGGCAGTCGTGACGGAAGTACGCCCACCGGTGATCGCATTATAAAACTATAAAAGTTCAAATCACTCCCCTTTCGCCCCATTCTTAATAAAACAATAGAAATAAAATCAAACCTACACATATTTGGTGTCGCCACGTTCAGAATCACCCGATCTATCAATAAAAAAAAGGATTAACCTGATCGCTAAACGGCGTAGCGAGAAAAAAATCAAAATGCCAAAATTACGTTTTTTTTGGTCGCCGCAACATTGCGTTAAAATGCAATAACGGACAATCAAAAGATCGTATCTGCAGCAGAATGGTATCATTAAAGTTTCCATTTGTCTTGCCCACGGAATATAAGGGACATTTACGTATGCAGTCTCGCCCTGTCATCACTGATTGGGCTTTGCTAGACACACACCCAGATATTAATTTATTCATACCACAATGCTGCGTTCTCTCTATTCTCCTATGCTGATATTTGATATTTTGATGGCTGAGAACTGAATCCTCCTTTTTCTTACAGCTGATTATCTGCCCAAAATCTAATTGATTTTTTTTTTCAATCACGGAAAGCTGTTGTTTTAAATCATTTATATTCGTTATCATCACTTGAATTTCACAAAAATAAAATACTTGTCTAGCCAGTTTTGAATTAAAAGTGTGACCTATTTTAGAGCCATTGACATTTTTTTTTATTGCAAATTGCAAGATAATAAGTAGATCTGGAGTGGCTGTGTTCTCCATCCTGAGTTCACTGGGGGTGTTACCTTTCCAAAAACCACAGTTTGGGAAACTCTAAATTACCGGAACAAATTTGCATTTGAAATAGTTGACGTGAGGCTTTTTTTATTGTTCTATTTTTACTGCCGTCTTATTTGCGGACTTACGGTATATTTATATAATTTCCCAAAAATTCTATTGCCACGTACATTATTCGGACAAAATCCGGACACCTTCACACTACAGGAGCTTTTATGACCTCCCATACTAAATCCATAGCCAATAATATGGAGTCGGCCCCTTTGCAGCTATAACGGCTTCCACTCTTCTGGAAAAGATTTCTACAAAATTTTGGAGGTATCCGTGGACATTTTTGTTCATTTTTCCAGAAAAGCATTTGTGGGATAAGCCACTTATGTTGGATGAGAGGCTGGGTTCACAATCTCCATTGTAGTTCATCCTAAAGGTGTTGGCTGGGGTTGAAGTCGGGAATCTGGTCTTGCAGCTGGTCATGTTCTTCCACACCGTACTCCCCCATCCCCAACCATGCCTTTATGGACCTTGTGCACTGGTCGCAGTCATAGGGAAAAGGAAAAGGACCTTCCTCTAACTGTTCCCATAAATTTGTAAGCTACTATTGTCCAAAATGTCCTTTATATTAAATAAATTAAAATTTCCCATCAAAGGAAAGAACCAAGGCAGACCCCTGAAAAAGAAGCCCACCATTACTCCTCCTTTACCAAACTTTACAGCTGGCTCAATGCAGTCAGGCAGGTAATGTTCTCCTGGTATTTGCCAAACTAAGACTCGAACATCAGATGTCAACCAGAGTAGCATGATCCATCACTCCACTGCTGCAGAGTCCAGCTTTACACCACTCCTCCAATACTTGACATTGTGCTTGGTGATGTAAGTCGTACACCCAGCTGCTTGGTCATAAAGCTTCTTGAGCCCAGTTTTTGTAGTGATGTTAAGGGTAGAGGAGGTTTGGACGCTGTATTGTTGGAGTCAGCAAAATGTTGCTGACTTTTCGGCCCTCTGCTCCTCAGCACTCAGTGACCCTACTCTGTAACTTCACATGGTCTCAAATTCGTGGCTGAGTTGCTGCAGTTCCTTCCACTTCTCAATAATATCACTCACAGGTAATGGGGGAATATTTACAAGGGAAGACATTTCTTGAACCCCACTTGTTCCAATGGTGGCTCCAGTGAAAGGAGCATGGTGGTATCAGTGAGCTCTTCAGAATGACCCAAGTTTTCATATATTTAGAAACTCCATGGTGAAGGGTTTGACTTTACACCTGAGGCAATGGGACGGAATGCAAAATGTGAATTCAATGATTGTGACGCATGTCTCAATACTTTTGTTAATATGCTGTATGTTACTATGGTTCTTAGCTGATGTATGTTTCATATATTATGTATTATAGTTATCATTACATATTATTTTAATCTAGTTTTAATTTTACTAATCAATCACTCATATGATTGTAAGGTTCTTGGTTTACAAAATGATTTGTGATACGTATAGAGTAATGAAGCAAAAGATTAATATTCTACTGTTCTTTTTAGCTCTGAGAGTTCGCACTGAATTTTTTTCATGATTTTTTTTATTTGTAGCAGATCTAAAATCCTTCCCCAAAATTCTTTAAAAATTTTCACAGTTCATTTTTATGAGAAATGCACTTTGTTTTTCTTATCAGGAGGTTTTTTTTTTACTTTTTCTTTCCTGCAGAGGTTTTGAGAATGCCTGGTAGAAAAAATAAAGTTCCTGTCACTTCTTTGAGGAAGATCCTACAGGAAACCTCTCCAAACTAGGCACTGTCTAAGGGTACGTGTCCACGTTCAGGATTGCATCAGGATTTGGTCAGGATTTTACGCAGTTAAAATCCTGACCAAATCTGCACCTGAGGTCACTGGCAGGTCACCTGCGTTGTCCTTGCGTTGTTTCTGCAATGTAAGGACATGCTGCGTTCTTAAAATACGCGCCGTGTGTGCGTTTTTGCGGGTATGCCACATGCGTCTTTTAATGCATAGTGGAGACGGGATTTCATGAAATCTCCTCCACTATGCTGTCACATCTGGACGCTGCGTTTTTGACGCTGCGGCCCAACGCAGCGTCAAAAACGCAGCGTTTCCTGAACGTGGAAACATACCCTAATGACAAGGCTGCAAAAACAGTGCTTCAGGGAAAAAAAAATTCTAAAACTTTTTTAAGTACATACAATGTTTTTAGGCTGATTCCTTCTGTAACCTGATTTAAAAAGTGCCAGAAAATGCTGTCCTGTAATTTATTTGAACTTTTTGTTAAATCGCTTCTGGAATAATACATGCAAGTAACCTAATAACCAAGAAGATAAGTCTGTACTTTTCCTTAACTCTTGCTTACATTATTCAGCATGCTCATAATGTGCACTATTTTGACCAACTGTGTGTTCATGACCATGAGTAATCCCCCGGAGTGGACCAAGAATGTAGAGTAAGTGATAAACTTCAAAAAAGACCATTATTATCATGGTCGTACAATATTTTGTAACCCATCATGAGATGATGTTATTGTGAACTACAGATATACCTTCACTGGGATTTACACCTTTGAATCTCTAATAAAAATTCTGGCAAGAGGTTTTTGCTTAGAAGGTTTCACTTTTCTGCGGGACCCATGGAACTGGCTTGACTTCAGCGTCATTGTCATGGCGTAAGTATCTCATTTATTTTAAGATTGTGCTTAATATTATATACCCGGTTTAGGTATGCCACTGTTTTTTTAGATTAGCTTAGTAGTCCTTAAAATATAAATACCAGTTGATGGTTTTCCCCACTTTGGACAATCCCTACTGTTTGAAGGGTTCCATGACAATAAGCCGATCTTAAAGTTTCCTCTACTTGGATCCCCAGTGATTATCAGGATTTTGCAATTATTCTCAATAGTAAATGTTAATTTCCCTGGAGCGGCAAATAAAACATTACATCGGGAAACTGTTTATGTGATACAGGACAGGGCTTACAAAAGAAGAGTTGCTTTTGCCACACCCGGCCAAGAGATGAGTCTCCTAAAAATAAGACCCCTCTATATTAACTTACATACCCTATTAGGGTCTATATTAATGCCTTCTAAACTAAACAACCCTTTAATGAGTTAATTATGTTGATGTGCATCCACAATCTTCTATACATTTCAAATAGTATAAGAGTCATTGGTGAATTCATTCATTTATTTGTCAGTAAATCTGCTTCTATGATATCAAGCTCATTTATTTAAAAGAACTGGGGCATCCAAATTGATGAACAAAGCTAAAAAATATAACATCTATATGATCTTGAGAGTTAACTGACTGCAATGTATTTGTGAATAATCAACTCTTTTCCAACAACCAGGAACAAAAAAGCAGCTTTGCGTAAATAGAGCTAAATTTTATTTTTTTCTTCTTTTTTTTTTGTTTGAAGCACCCAAAATGGTGGTTTTTTTTAATATCTATTAGGCAAAAAAAATAATACTCTAAAATTTGGGGTCATTCATAACATTTAAATAAACAACAATTTGATCAACTAATTTAACCACTTTTATCATACCCTAATCTGTTTTTAAAGAAGCAGTCCTTTCATTTTTTTTCCATCGCCTCGCAAGATCGTCTGTCACACTATGCATTTCTTTAATATACAGTACGGTGAAGTTACATCCATGTGGTTCAATCTTTACTTCACTTTAGTGTCCATTCTGATTCCAAGATTTCCGTCTGCTTTTTTCCCCATCTATGTTCTGCTGTTAATCCTCACCCTGTGATGGTCTTCGGTAAGGTAGGAGGGACTCAAACTGTCCCTGGAACTGGGACCCTAACTATCCCTGTGCCAGGGGTACTCTTGGAGGTAGAGAGGCCTGAGTCTCTGACTTTGCTATGCTCCTGTTAGACCCTAATCTGTCCCCTCCCCTACCCCATGAGGCATGGGGCAGAAATGTAATGTAAATAAGACACAAATACAAAACAAGGATAACAGAAAGTCTTTATCATACAAAAGCACTAGCCAACAATATTGATGAGGATAGGGACAGGGAGGAATAAACTAAATGGGAACAGGGACGAGGAGTTAAACACACAACATTCTACAGCAAACCATAGAACACTTCTACAACAACTCTACTCTAACCACTATAGCACACAGCACAGGTAGAAGAATCTTTCACCGCCAGGGACAAGGTCTGACCAGTTTAAATAGGAAGAAGTAATGACCACATCAGAAACGGCTAAAATCGAGCTGCATCTTTCTGATCAGCATAGAAAGGGTCGTTAACCTCTTCAGCACCAGAAGAAGCAAAATCCATTTAATATGGGACACAAATCAATGACACCATCTCTAAAGAAGACTTGCGATTCATTACCCAATATGATCATCTAACTCCAAGTCTTCCAGGGTGATGTGACACTCTCATGACAGAAGCATCAGCACAGAATCACAGGGGCAGAAAAACTTGCATCATCTCTGCCCGCTGTGATAATATTGTGATTATTCTTCCCTTTATATTCTCCTAAATAGACAAATATATTATAAGTACACTCATAAACAGACTTAGAGGCTAAACTGTGATCTCCTACATTATAAATGTAGCAGTAATCATCATTAACTGTGATAGAGCTTTCTGTCTTTTCTCTGGGGAAAACTTGTGTGAAACAGTCCATGCAAAATCATTTCTCCAAAAAGATAAAAATGGGACATGGCACCTCTTAGTACAATAAATCTTTTACAAAGTTGAGTTATAGGTAGATTGGTGCTGTATGTGTTCTCTTTCTGGAGTTATGCCATTACGGGCACAACTGTGATAAAGGCTTGTAGAACTATGGTTTATCAGTGTCTTCAACTTTCTTAAGCAATGATCATCAAACAATAATGCAGGATATGCACCAATAAAGCAGAAAATGCAGATCATGATTACTGCTGATAATGACCGTCCAGAGAATGTAAGATGTTACCAAGGTTCATTAATTGTTAAAATATTTAGGTTGCTCGTTTTGATATCCAATTGGCATCTTTATCAAGCTATGTATGGTAAAAGTGCCTATGCATGTGATATCCCACTAATTATCTCACATACTTGGATGATGAAGACACCAATTTATTTACAAAACATGTATGCTCAATATTTTACCAATAATGGAACCTCATCTGTGTCTTGTATTCTGTCGACAGTCATTATCAGCAGCGCCCATGTCCTACATTTTCTGCTTTTTTGTTGTATTTCATGAGAGAGGAAGTTCTGGTGGCTGATATGGTGGCCATCTTCAGAGAACAGAGAGCCATGTATTTCCCAGAGAATCACCATGAGATCATATGACCTAACTGAAGAGCTAAGGAGCATAATTACGTACATTGAAGGACTAGGGATAGGATGAATTTTAAAAAAAATCATTGGACTGCTACTTTAATTTTGGATAGTATTTTTAGTTGGCTCATTGTACTGTATAATGGAAAACAGATTGCAAAAATTCATCTAGGTTGATCTTTAAATTCAACAGGTAATGGATAATTAATTTTACAATTTCCTGTTGAAAATGTTGTTAAAAGTATTTTAAGAGGCTGCAAATGTTGTTGTCCTTTGTGGCTTATCTTAATATGGGATACCATAAATATTCTACACTTGTATCTGGCTTTCTTCCCAGACAATCTGGAACCTGCTATACAGCAGTTCTACTAGGAAATGTGCTAGATCTTTGTGAAGAAAATACATTTTGACATTTTCATTATTTAGAAACTTTGAACCAATCATTAGTTGTTTTGGCCATTTCTCTTTTTCGGACTCCTAATATAGCTCAGAAAGAGTCCTCCTGAAGTCAGGTCAAAGTGGAAAATGTGATTTCTCTTGTTTTTGTATTTTTTTTTACTGTGTTTATTATCTCTAGCAATTCCGAAATTAGTTTTTCAGTAGAAGGGACTGCTTCCTGCTCATCAAATTCCTATATAAATGAGATCCTATAGCTTTCTATTTTCCAAAACTATGTTTCCATGTTTTTTTTTACTAGATGCACTGAGGTTGAGAACTCATTAATTACATTGCAGTCTAAAGAAGCAAGACATGAAATTGTTTCCATTAACTGCATGATACGGTAGAATTGTGTTCAATGTCTGCAGAGACTATATAGAAAAACTGAAATGAAAATACATTTACAATTTTATTTGCTGTTGGTAACTAGGGAGCTAGTTGTGAGGGACATACTTTCGTGAGCTTTACTTTTCTGGGGTTTGAATCATCATTGCTTCCCTAGGCAAGTGTCTATCCACCTAGTCTCAAATACATTTGTAGCATGGTTTACTTAAAGGGGTTGTCCATGGGAATGATATTGATGACAGCTCTGGTGTAAACAGTGCACAGACCCGGAATAGGACGGCTTCATTCAAGGAACTGCAGCTCAGCTTCTACGCAAGAGAATAGGAGCTGAGCTGCAGTTCTTGGCAGCGGCCATTAAACAGTGAACGGAGTTGTGCGATTCCAATTCCTTTCACGGATTACAAAGCTACAAAGCTGAAAACAGCTGACTGGTGGGGTATTGGTTGTTAGACACCCACCCAATTGATATTGATGACCCTTCATTAGCCCAGTCAACCACTTTTGAAGAGAATAGGATCAGACTGGTAGTTTTCAACAGTGAATGGAGCTGTGCTGTTCAATGGTCATATCTGGCTGCCACCAGAGGATGATGGATCCCCATCAATCTGTTATTGATAATTTATCCCATGGATAAATCAATACCATTAACCCAGACAATGCCTTTCAATGCACAGCCTAATTCTCTTGGACCCTAAATCAAAATCCAAAACAGTATCATTTACCTCTCTTCATTCATTTATAGTTCTGGCTTGCTTAAACGTGTCAGAAAGACCCTTCAGACCCCTTCAAGCCTCTGGGATCAGGTGCAACCGTAAACTCTGAAGCCCTTATCAATATAGGTCTCAGGCATTACTGAACAATAATCTAGAGAATAGTTGATCAGATTACGAACCACATTTAAGTTCTCACTTTTACACTGAGGCGTAGGTCCGCCTGTCCATAGTTTATATAAAGATATAGTGTTCTGAAAATATATCTTTTAATTTTTTGGGAAAGATCTTGATTTGCAAAGGATTTACAGTATTTTATAGAATTGCTAGTTTCTACTTGGCTCTGATCGCCTAACCGTTTCTGCTAGATCGCTTTTTGTGTATTTGTATTTTGGCAACCAATTTGGACTGGCTTTCAAAAGTACTTTTGTTGGTCCCAGGAGTACAACACAATAATGGGACCAAAGCTAAAGCAGAAGACTACCCACACTTAAAACTCATTTGAAGCCAGTTACTTTCTGCTAGAGTCAATTCCTTTTGTTTTACGTTGGAAGTCTCGGCCAAGATACAGACTTATACAGTTGTTACCTCGAATAGGTGGCCATAGAGAGACAGTCTTTGTCTTTCTTCTGGTGGAGAACTAATTTATAAACTTTCCCCCCTGAACTGTTGCCAGTAAAACTCAATACTTCAACTAGATTTCCTTAGTAAAAAAATAGTACCCCACAAAGATTTTTAGGATTTATGGTAGCTCCTCAAAAAGTTTTTTTCTATTAAGTAAAGAACCAACAAGTTTTACTTTTTATATAAGAAGCTTACGTGAAGAAAATAGAAAAGTTCACTAAATGCAATACAAAGGACTTTAGATTTTTGAGGTCAGCTGAGATGTGTAAGGTTTCTCCAACAGTGCTGGTGGACTCCAAGAAGCAACCGGCAGAATCCTAAATGGGGTTCTAAATAAGTTTAAGTTATAAGACGTAATGTAACTCAAGATCAGTGTGGGAAAAGCAAATCAGAATTACTGATCAGGATTAATATGCAAATTGCCTCTTCTGAGAAAAAGAGGACTTAAACTCTATAGCGCCACCTGTTGGAAGTAGCGATCCTACAAGTCACAATCAACCCTTTAACGAGTCGTGCAATATGACTTAGGATAAAAGCCAAATCAGTATCTCACTTCGCAGACACGATTAATAAATTTTATAGAGAGAGAAAATATAAGATACCATTCAAATGGTAACTTTTTGAAAACTTAGTATTAAAACACAAGAGAAGTAATAACATATAAATGTTCCAATCTGGTAGTAAATAGTGCCCATAGTACGATGTTAGAATTTTACTTTATATTATGGATTTGTAAATCTCTAAAATTAACAAACTAAGCTTTGATCTATGTATTTGTGATTTCTAAAACTGAAATTCTGTCCGTATACGATGAAAAACTTTTGCTGAAATTAGAAAGTATCGTTACAGAATTTAGTTAAAACAACTGCTTTTTAACTGGGTTCTCTCTATGCTAAAAAAACAACAACAAAAACCTTGAATTGTAGATGAATATTGACCAGGAGTATCTTTTTTTTTTAAAAAAAAGGACATACTCCAACACAACTCCCACCAATTCTCAACCGATAACTTTTTGATTGGCCTTCAAATTTTGTGAGCGACTGATGGCGGAAAAGCCCATGCTCACTTTCTATAAAAATAGTCAATAGAAATTTTGAACTGAACACCAAAAAAGTCTAAAAAAAAAAGGTCTTTTAAAGAAAGACCTAAGTAAATATCCTGAATAACTCTGATTTAATCCTACAGGTATGTAACAGAATTTGTAAACCTAGGCAATGTTTCAGCTCTTCGAACTTTCAGAGTATTAAGAGCTTTGAAAACTATTTCTGTAATCCCAGGTAAGAAGTAATTGGTGTGAGGTGTTAGGCCCCTTTGTACATCCAACTGTTTCTTTGTGTCTGTCATTGTGTTTGTGTGTGAACTCCCCTATTGCAGATATGTGACAGAGTTTGTGGACCTGGGCAATGTCTCAGCATTGAGAACATTCAGAGTTCTCCGAGCATTGAAAACAATTTCAGTCATTCCAGGTGAGAGACAGGTTAAACACCTAGGCTGATTACATTTTTTTACTCCATCTAACTATAATCACATTTTGAGCATAAAGCCTTGTTGCTTGCATTACAGCATATATATCTAAAAAAAAAGAAAAAGTACAAAAAGCACAAATCACTTGGCAAATGCTTGGTTTCCAAACGATTTTGTGTTTTTTTTTTTCTTGTGTCATGTTAAAGCTTTTTTTATTTTTTTTTTTAATCAGCCTTAGAGTTTAACAAATTTTTTGCATGGGGCATCGCAGTATACCCAGCCTGCGTGATGTTTGTTTTGTTTCCTTTTTTTTTATGTTTCACATCCAACTAACCCTATATGTGAATGTCTTTATGGTTGTTTTTGTCATAACTCGTTATCTTCATCCCAAACAATGCTATGTGCTTTAATTATATGTTAAATCAAGGGGAAAAAAAAGTTACTGTTTTAATTACAATTTTAAATTGTTTTTTTTTAAAGAAACAATTAAAGTAAAAAAAAAAGAAATAAATTGAAATGTGAACATGGTATTTCCTGGACGCAAGGGCATTGCATGGGATACTGAAATATTTTTTTAAAAAAATTTGAAAAAATTTGACTGACTTTTATGAATCGGACACAGTTTTATAATATACGACAATGAAAATCATTGATGATCTTCTTTCCAGAAATTGCTACCTCATCAAAAACTGTACAGTATGTTATAAAATTGTCAGCATTTGTATTGTTTAGATTGCAGCACTTATTCAATCTATATGCCTACAGTAGACTTCACCTATAGCATGAAGTGCGAAATGACTTGTTTTCCTAAAAAACAAGGGTTTTATTTATTTTATTTTTTTTTTCAATTCTTACACAAAAAGTTCATTATCCATCCTTCATTCACTTTTTTTCACATATTCGATATGACTATTGCTATCTTGTTCACCCGCTGAGTTTCCATCATTCTCCACAATTGCACATACATTAAAGTTTCTTTAGGCTGTTGCATGAGATTTAGATCTTACTATAGGCCTCATTTTCTATTTTTTTTATTGCATAGTTGTTGTTTTTTTTTGCATACAATAACCGCCTGCCTGTTTTTCTAGGTCTAAAGACCATTGTTGGGGCCCTGATTCAGTCTGTGAAGAAGCTTTCAGATGTGATGATCCTCACGGTGTTTTGTCTGAGTGTGTTTGCACTAATAGGATTGCAACTTTTTATGGGACACTTGAGAAATAAGTGTGTTAGGTGGCCCCCAGATTACGAAGCAAATATTACCTCTTACTATAATGCCACGGCTGGCTTTAATGGTTCCTACATAAATATAACATTAAATCCATTCGATAAAGAAGAATATATCAAGAATGAAAGTAAGTATGTGCATTACAAATGTATAATAACTGCCCAATAGCTTACTGAAATGTTGGCGATTTTATAAATGTTTTCGGGGATTTCTGGGATTTTGGTGATGATTTACCTTTAAATGGAATCGGCATTGCATCTGTATGACTTGGATTCTTTATTTAAACAAATTGCCTATATGATTGAATGGTCACTGTCGTTTTAACAAACTTTGAACGAATCAATAATACCAGCGAATATACAGAGTGGGCCATTTATATGGATACACCTAAAAAAATGGGAATGGTTGGTGAAATCAACTTCGTGTTTGTGGCACATTAGTATGTGGGTGAGGGGAAACTTTTCAAGATGGGTGGTGACCATGGTGGCCATTTTGAAGTTGGCCATTTTGGATCCAACTTTATTTTTTCCAATGGGAAGAGGGTCATGTGACACATCAAAGCTATTGGGAATTTCACAAGAAAAACAATGATGTGCTTGGTTTTAACGTAACTTTTGTTAGGGGTCAAGTTCCCACCTCTGCACAGGGGGAATCTCGGGCCATCTCCATTGCAGTCTCCCAATCTTCTCCTGCCGAAGTGGAGTCTGCTCAGCAGAGACATCGGTCCCAGCGTCTTGCTCAGTCTGACTCTGTGCAAAGGGTTACTGCTGCCTTTCCAGCTTCTGCCATTGTTGCCAGTACTGGGCAGCGGCGAGCAGACGTTTTTGGGACTAAGTCCTGCTTTTCCCCTTCTGAGCATGCCCAGGGTAAAATCTCTCATTGGAGATCAATGGTCACATGCTTAGATACTGCAGCTAATCCCATTGGTCCTCTAGGAAGGTCCTGAAGGTGCTCAACTTCTGTGGCAGCCTCCCATTGGTCCTTCTAGGAAGGTCCTGTACTTGCTGCAGCTATAAAAGGTTTGCATGACCGCACAGCCATGCGCTAGTATCAATCCAAGTTACGTGCCTTGCGCCAGTGTGGTTATGTGTGATTGTATTCAGGGACCCGGCTGAAATAAGACCCTAGAATACTGGCACATCCAGTGAGGAGATTGTATGATTGTATTCAGGGACCCGGCTGAAATAAGCCCCTAGAATACCGGCACCACTGGTGAGGAGATTGTGTGTTTGCATGACCACTGACTGCTATCAGTTCGGTAGTAAGCTTGTGCTCCTGTGAGTCTAACAGGGCGCAGTGCTTTCCTTTCACGGCTACTCTGTGAAGTAACAGAGCTAGCCTATGCCGCCAAATAGTGCCACCATTCACTAGCAGCAGGTTCCTCCTGCCCGGTGGACCCTGGGCTGCGAACGTACCAATAATAATAAACATCTGTATTTACTTGGTGCGTTCCGCTAGCCTTAACAACTTTATTCTTTCATGAGTTAGTTACAAGTTGCTGACCATTGTGTTGGATTGTCAATGCAACCCTCTTCTCCCACTCTTGACACACTGATAGCAACACTGCAGAAGAAATGGTAGCACAGGCTTCCAGTATCCGTTGTTTCAGATCCTGCACATCTCATATCTTCACAGCATAGACAATTGCCTTACAATACGAGATGTGCAGCATCTGAAACAACGGATACTGGAAGCCTGTGCTAGCATTTCATTTATTCTGCGGTGTTGCTATCAGTGTGTCAAGAGTGCGAGATGAGGGTTGCATTGACAATCCATCACAATGGGCAGCACTTTGAAAACATTTTATAAGTGGTCATAAACTTGTAAATAACTCATGAAAGAATAAAGTTGAGTTAAAGCCAAGCACACCATTATTTTTCTTGTGAAATTCTCAATAAGTTTGATGTGTCACATGACCCTCTTCCCATTGGAAAAAATAAAGTTGGATCCAAAATAGCCGCCATGGTCACCACCTATAATGAAAAGTTTCCCCCTTTCCATATACTAATGTGCCACAAACAGGAAGTTGGTATCACCAACCATTCCCATTTTATTTAGGTGTATCCATATAAATGGCCCACTCTGTACAGTAAGACACTTCATGATATGCCTTATCTGAGAATTTTGCTACTTTCTTCACTTAGGAGCCACTTCTTTCCCTCTCTTCTGTCTCCTTATAGAGGTTATCCACTACTATTCCATTGATGAATTATCCAGTGTCTGGTTGGCCGGGGTCCACCGCATGGCATTCTGCCGATCAGCTGTTATAGGTATGGGCGGTCGTCAGACGGAGGTACTCACTTGTGAAGCTGGTCGTCTACTTGTAGTGGCTGGGGCTTGGTAATGCATATCCGCCTCTTATTCTAATGAATGGAAGGCCGATGTGTAGTACCCAGCAGCGGCTACTACAAATATATGGCCAGGTCCTCAAGTAAGCACTTCCGCCCGGCGGCTACCGGGCGTCAGACCCTGGCCAATCAGACATTGATGACCTATCATAAGGATAGGCCATAAATGTAAAAGTAGTGGACAATGTCTTTAACTCACCACCATTCTGTGAGCAAAAACAGCTCAAATATTCATTGGTCAGAATAAAAGTGAGGGGTCAGAATACAGCTCCTATTATACTCTATTTAAAGGAAAGCGGAGAGAAGAACAGAGTGAAAAATCAAGTAGAAATAAAAAAATAAATAACAGGCAGTTCATGCTGATGTTAGAGAGTGATTTAGTTAATTCCAAAGCTGGATTCACATATACACTGCTGTATAATGTCTTTCATGCTACTGATACTTCTGAACATGTGCTAAACAGAGAATAAAGCTAGATGCAGTCTCCACCCTCTAGCTCAGAGACAACTAAACACTAGCTATAAAGCCTGTAGAGGGGGGAAACTTGTGAAATAATGCAGTATACAAGTCATATACTGGCCAGATATAGTGGAATTGCTCAAGTACACACACGACAGCTTATGTTGAAAAGTTAACTATAATGGCATGTGTCTTTTAATTGACTGTTCTGCTATATTTGTGCAGCTCTTCATGGGCTTTTTCTTCAAAGGCATCAGTAGAGAACAGATTGGCCATTTTGAGCCTGTATATGTTTAAAAATGATGCATTGCAGCTACTAAGTCAATATAATCCAAGTCTTAAAAATACAATCACCGAGGACTTATCTTCTTTCTAAACTTAGTAAAAACATATATTCTTCATGAAATAAAGATTTGAGAGCATCTTCTCATAGAATTGTACATTGTTCTGTTTTGCTATTATTCCTACTATACCTTTATGGGTGTTACCAGTTGATGGTATGTTTCCACACAATCCAATCCATGGCAGACTGTCTAGGGAAGCACGTCTTTGCCCACTGGTCAAATTATTTGTGATACCAGGAGAAATACCAGACTTAAAACACAGTACACAATTCTATTGAAGGATGCTCTAATATTCTTACTTCTTGTGGATTGCATGTCGTGATTGGGGCCTTCTAGGTCCTCTGTGACTGTAGAGTGACCATACCTGAGTTACCAGCTCTATGAAAAGATCCAGGGCTTTACATCGGTGGTGGTCTCGACTGTTCTCCGCTGATCACAAGTAAAATCCTCTATAAAGCCCAGCTCTTCCCAGAACTTTAAAATTCCAATTTCAATATCACACTCATTTTTCTCATAGTGGAGCACAAGGATTTTTAGTTGGGTCATGATTTTGTAGATCTGCTTTAATTGTCCCTTTCCGACTGGAATAACCCATTAGTGGACACAGACAGAAGAGGACCTCTATGCAAGAACAGTATATGGGCCCTTTGCAGCCCATGAACTCATCATAAAAATGTATGTTAATATTGCCGTGCAATTCTTTTTGAAAGCACCCTCTTAATATTAAAGCTGGACATGGATTTTTAAGGCAAACACAACAGTATCATCAGATCTAGAAAATCAGTTTAATATGCAGTTTGCATTGTGAGATATTGTAAAAGATCAGCTATAAATAATTAAACATGTAATATCTGGTGAAAACCAGTGATTACAGAATGTACAGTACTCTTGAGTTGCATTTACCAGAAAAAAAATATCTCCCTACATCCTAATTAGCGAATCCAGACTCTTCAAACCTTGTTGTCAACCATAAATTTTACAGTTTTAATTTTAGTTTAAATGTTCTAAGGCAGAATTGCATCAATTGCTCAGCATGGAATAGATAAATGTGTTTTCTCATTTAGAAATTATCTCACATTTGTTAAAATATAGATGTTTTTGCTTTATAAACAGGAAATTATTACTTCTTGCCTGGGCAGAGGGATGCCCTTCTATGTGGCAACAGTACAGATGCCGGGTAAGTGATGACAAAATTGTAGTCATTAACATATGGTTTTGTGTTTCTATAAGTTTCTTACCTGCTTCGGTACAGATATATGAATTTTGCAATCCCGAAAATCTACTGAAAAAGCATTTTCTTTCTATCTTTAAGTAGAATGTGACATCAAAAAATGACCTACTGTTCAAATCACGTTTTTATGCTAAAAGTATATCATTTCCATATTTGCAAATTTTTTCTAATGGTCCATATCAATATCAATATATACAGTTGTATGAAAAAGTGTTACTTGTGTTATCTTTGTCTGATATTAAAATTTGTTTGGTGACCTGAAACATTTAAGTGTGACAAATATGCAAAAGAATGGGAAATCAGGAAGGGGGCAAACACGGTTATTTTCAACAGTGATAAAATATCTCTAAAAGGCCTAAAGTTAATGAATTTACTTTGTATTTTAGGCAAAAAAAAATTATTTAATACATTTTAAAAATTACAAAAAGGAAAATGGGCCAATGCAAATAATTGGGCACCCTGCATGGTTAGTACCTACTAGCACCCCCTTTTAAAAGTATCACAGTTTGTAAACGCTTTTTGCAGCCAGACGAGAGTATTTCAATTCTTTTTTGAGAGATTTTCATACATTCTTCCTTGGAAAATTCTTCCAGTTCTGTGAGATTCCCAGGTCATATTGCATGCACTGCTTTTTTTAGCTCTAGCCACAGATTTTCAATGATGTTCAGATCAGGGGACTGTGAAGGCTTTTGTAAAACCTTCAGCTTGCGTCTTTTGAGCTAGTCTATTGAGGATTTTGACATGTGTTTATGATCATTATCCATTTGCAGAAGCCAACTTCTTTTTATCTTCAGCTTTTTTTTTAAGATGTTATGTTTCATCAAGAATTTGTTGAAATTTCATTGAATCCATTCTTCACTCTACCTGTGAAATGTTCCCCATCCCATTGGCTGCAGCACAACCCCAAGGCATGATTGATCCACCCCCATGCTTAATGGTTGGTGAGATATTTTTTTCCTGAAATTCTGTGCCCGTTTTCCTCCATACATACCTTTAACCTTGGGGCCAAAAGTTCTATATTAAGCTCATTGGCCCACAGGATTTGTTTTCAAAATGCATTAGGCTTGTGTAGATGTATATTTGCATACTTCTGATTTTATGGTGAGGACAGAGGAGAGGTTTTATTCTGATAACTCTTCCTTGAAGGCCATATTTGTGCAGGTGTCTCTGAACAATAGAACAATGTACCACAACTCCAGAGTCTGATAAATCTTTCTGAAGGTCTTTTGCAGTCAAGCGGGGGTTCTGATTTGTCTCTCTAGCAATCCTACGAGCAGCTGTCAATTTTGCTTCGTCTTCTAGACCTTATCTTGACCTCCACTGTTCCTGTTAACTGAGATTTCTTAATTACATTTCAAACGGAGGAAAGGGCAACTTGAAAACGCTTCTCTATCTTCTTCTATCATTCTCCTGCTTTGTGGCCTCCACCATTTTCATTTTCAGAGGGCTAGGTAACTACTTAGAAAAACCCATGGCTGCTGTTTTTTGGCACAAGGTTAGAGGAGTCTGGGTTTTTATAAAGCTGGGAAATGGGTATCACCTGACCCTTTCTAATGATGATAGTGAACAAGCCATAACTATAACTACAAGCCAATCTAATTAAGGTCTGGAAACTATATATAGAGAGTTTTTGTTTTTATGAAGCAAAAAAAATGATCGAAGGAGAAATCTAAGTCACATCATTATTTGGTGTGACCGCCTTTTGCCTTCAAAACAGCATCAGTCTTTCTAGGCAAATATGCACAGTTTTTAAGGTACTGTACATAGCAGGGAGCAAACATTTTGGAGTCAATGTAATGAAAAAGAAAATACACGTCTGCACCACCGTTATTAGTTAGACCCTTATTCCTCTCTTATGCTGTAATATTATGCCGTATATAGCCTTTTTTTTACAAAAAAAGTTCCACCAGGGTGCTGCTAATGCAACAGTTCATGAAGAATCTCAAAAAAGAAGAAAAAAGGATGAAGCGCACTCACCGGTGATGAACCATCAGATTCATTCGGACATAACTTATGTGCTGCAGGGAGGGTTGTGAACACACACGGACAACGGCCGTTTCACATGTTTCCCGAATTGTGGTTATTCAGCCACGGTGACGTGTGAGGAGGAGGGAGCGGTCAGAAGATCTCACAGGTAAAAAGACCCACCTCACTTCCTCCCATCACAGGACCTGTTGAAGTGCTCTAAGCACGAAACAGCCATTGTCCGTGTGTGTTCACAACCCTCCCTGCAGCACATAAGTTATGTCCGAATAAATCTGATGGTTCAGTGAGCATGCTTCATCCTTTTTTCTTATTTTTTGAGAAACATTTTGGAGTTCTTGGTGAATTTCATCTTCATATCTTCACGTATTCCCACACAGAACCAATGACATTGAGATTAGGGCTCTGTAGAGTCATATCATCACTTCCAGGACTCCTTGTTCTTCTTTACGCAGAAGACAATTCTTAATGGCATTGTCAGTATGTTTGGGTAATTCTACTCCAGAACAAACTTGAAGGCAATCAGACACCTAATTGCATGATGGATACGTTTCTGCCCGCATTTCTCAGCACTGAGGACACCATTATTCCTGACAAAATTCCCAATTCAATTTGCTGAACTTCTGCTCCAAGTGTCCAAGAAGTCTCCACCATGCTTCTCTGTTTCCACAGACACTCTTCATTGTACTGCTCTCCAGCTCTTCAGCGAACAAACCACCTTCTGTTATGGCTAAATATTTCACATTTTGACATATCTTTACATAGCACCTGCTGCCATTTTTCTGCACCACATTTCCTATGTTTTTGTGCATAGTTGAAAACCCTGACCTTGCTTTCATGTCAAAATTATGCTTTTTAGCTTACATTTTTCCATGAAGACCACTTCTGGCCAGACTTCTGTGAACTGTAGGTGGATATAGTTGGGTTCCATTGGTTGCTGCCAATTCAGAGCTGTTGGCACTGCTGGATATTTTCCAATTTCTGATTTTAAAGGAATATAAGCATGAGGTGTCTTTCATCTCCTGTACTGGTTTATTTGCTGACCAGTGCTTCTGTGGCCCTCAACGCTGCTCATTTCTTGGTGTCATCAGTGCTGACAAATGGCTTCAGATACTTATCCATCATACAATACCATCAGGGAGTCATATTATTGGCTCCAAATTAATTCTAATAGAAGGACATTGATCCCAAACTTACAGACAATGTCATTAGGAACTATCTTCAGCATAAGGAACAACAAAGAGCACTGGAAGTGATGATGTGATGATATGGCCCCCAGAGCCCTGATCTAAACATGATTGAGTCATCATGGGATTATAACGTGTGTGTGCATATATATGTATATATATATATATATATATATATATATATATATGCAAAAAAGAAAAGATTTAGATAGCACTCACCGGTCCTTAAAACTTCATGCTTTACTCAGATACTTAAAACATCATGGCTTGGAGAATGGGTCAACAAGGTGTGCGATGGCCGTTTCGCGCTGCACGGCGCTTCAACGGGTCAGCGCTGTGCAGCGCGAAACAGCCGTCATGAGCACTGGTTCGCACACCTTGTTAACCCGTTCTCCAAGCCATGATGTTTTAAGTATCTGAATAAAGCATAATGTTTTAAGGATCGGTGAGTGCTATCTAAATCTTTTCTTTTTTGCACATGGAATGTCTTGCTTTTCTGGATGAGCACCCGGAGTCTAGAAATGCGGTACAACAAAAATCCAACACAGAGGGTAACAACCGTGCATGATGAGGTCTAGCCCAAAAGCAGTGCCGTTTTATAAATCTCTTTTTTTCTTTTGATATATATATATATATATATATATACATATAGTATGCTATATAGACTAGGCTTAATGCTAGAATCATATATCCTGTTCTTCACAGATGAGTTTCTCTGCAGTCTCCTTATCATAGCAACTCAATATACAGTAGATAACACAGGATCCACCATTTACAATAGGTGATGTCACAGCTCACCTCCTCCCTCTCCTTTCATATAACCCTAGCCCTAATCAGAACATGGTCATTATGTAATTCAATACAACTAAGCAGGTTATCAGTCAGTCTATTGTTGCATATGTCCATGTGACGTTTCTGAAAGAACAGAAAATGAGTCTACAATTAGGCAAAATAGCCAGTGTGCAAATTGGAAGATTTCTGATGATTTATTTAATACAAATCATTATATGAAAGATTTAAAAAAATAAGAAAATAAATGCATTTAGCATAAAAAGCTGATTTAAAGAATAGGATATTCCCATTTAATCCAAATAATTGTGCTAATTTTCGGAATGACGACACAGTACCTGCCACTTACTTGTAAATAATCTATATTTCAGCCAATGTCCAAAAGGGTTTGAGTGTATGAAAACTGGAAGGAACCCAAACTACGGCTATACAAGCTTTGATACCTTCAGCTGGGCCTTCCTTTCTCTGTTTCGACTGATGACACAGGATTACTGGGAGAACCTTTATCAACTGGTGAGCAATGGATGTGGAGACACAATATTGTTACTAAAGTGATCGAAATTATGCTTGCTTTGTAAATCTGCATTCACTGAACTCCTGAGTTCCCTCTCGTCTTGGCTCAAGACCCCTAAGTTGTACTACGCACCACATTTTTGGCCTATTTAGATTCATCTACATACCCACTCCTGGAGGGGGTGACTGCCCAGTATACAATTGCACAGTAAAGGCCCACATAGGGCGTTGTTCACACAATGGTACTGCATAGTGTCTTTTTCACAGCCTATTAGTCACCCCACTACTTTTCGATTAGGCGGGCTGGCCAGCACACTCTCAATGCATCCCAGTGCGAACACCCCTCACGTGAGACCGAACGTGTTTGGGCTTGGCTGCACCCCGAAAAAAATAGTGCAAAAAATATACAAAAATAGTGAGGTATTGGTTGATATTTTGGCCAAAATACGCAAGCTCGTATTTTGGCCAGCCCGCCTAGTCGAAAAGTAGGGCCGTGACTCATAGGCTGTGAACCAGACACTATGCAGTACCATTGTGTGAACAATGCCCTATGTGTGCCGTTATTGTGCAATTGTATACTGGGCAGTCACGCCCTCCAGGAGTGGGTATGTGGAGAGTGGCTGTTGATCTGGTATAACATCTTGCTTTATGGGCTGGCTGCACCCTGCAGTGCATTTGTTCCAAGATCTGGGCTGGTATGTGTTGCTGCCTTTTTTTCTATTTAGATTAATTAATTACATTTTTTTTAACCTTTAGGGTTAGAAAACATTAAATACCTTTTATACAGAATGAGTGATGAATATATGATTGTTTCATCACTAGACCAGGGGACCAGAGGTTTTTTTCACAGTGTGTATGTATGACTAACGTTTTATTAAAATTCCTCCTCGTTATGGTTGTGAAGTGAGTGGAAAGGGGAAATCAGAAATTGAGTTCTAGTGATCAATTGGAGCCCAAGTGGTTGGGACCCAACAATCAGAGACATTTGTTACGGTATTTATCTGGTATATAAATAATAAATATTTTTTCATGGGATAACTCCATGAATCATCTAATTTAGGAATACCGTACAGATAATTGTACTGGATCCATAACATAGAAATACAGATTATTTGTATCCTTAAAGAATTACTCCCATCAAAATTTTTATCATCTTAATATATTGCAATCATCACATTATATAGCACTCTTTACTTACAATTGCTCATTTTGCCTTTCTACCCAGCTAATTCTTCTCTTTTCCATTATGTCTATGACATCACATGATTACAAAATGAGTAGCTGAACCCTTCTAAGCTCTTTGTAGAAACAGGAGGTCAATTTCCCTGCATGAGTCATTAGTCATTGCAAAAGCCCCTGGGAGGAGGAAGCAGCTGGGTCAGGAGTTGAAGGAGGGAATGATAAATGCAGGGACTAGAGACTTCCTGTTTCTACATAGAGCAGAGAAAAGAGAAGTTGGGTAGAAAGGCAAAATGAGCAATTGTAAGTACACAGTGCTATATAATATGATGACTGAAATATATTGAGAGGATAACAATGTTGATGGGAGGAGTGCTTCTTTAAAAACATTAATGAACTAAAAAAAAAATGTAATCCAGAGCAAATTTTCAAAAAAATTAATAACCATTTCTGTAATGTTTTTTTTTTCATTTAGACCCTTCGAGCTGCTGGGAAAACCTACATGATCTTCTTCGTAATGGGGATCTTCTTGGGCTCCTTCTATCTAGTTAACTTGATCTTGGCCGTTGTTGCCATGGCTTATGAAGAGCAGAACCAGGCAACTCTAGAAGAAGCCGAACAGAAGGAAGCCGAATTTCAGCAAATAATGGAACAGCTGAGAAAGCACCAAGAAGACATGCAGGTGATATATTAAGCATCAACATTACACGAGTTTGAAATAGACATATTTCATCAACTTGGTAGTGCTTGCATTTTGCGTTTAAGGGTTATTTCCAAAAAAAGAAGTTATCATCTATTCATAAGGGATAAATTGAGGATTGCTGGGGATCCAACCGATGAGAACTCCAAGAAATTGCAAGATCATTGCTCTGGTAGTCGAAGAGTGGGAATCTGCTGCTTTGTCTTGAATATAGCAAAGGTGCACATGCTCGACCTCCGCTCCACTCATTGTCTATGGGACTGCTGAATACAATGCTTAGCTATTTCTGACCTTTGGGGAATAACACTTTGAAAGAGTTATATAGCTGACAAGAAGAAATGCCACACTTGAATGGAAGTTAAAAATACATCATTTATTAAATAACTTAGTTTAAAAATTCCAGGGAAGTAGTGACCACAATAACCGGATATTGGGAGAAGGAAAAGGGATTTGTAGGTTGATAATCCTAATAATAACTATTCAGTATAAACTGAATTATAATAAGATAATTATAGATAGTAATTTTAACCAGATAAGACAAATTCATATAAATGAAAGTGCAAATGCATAATTTATACATATTTTCTCATACCAAGAAAACAAGGGACGGATTTCCCTGATTCTGGCAATTCGTGGGGATAAAGTGGTTGGACTCTCAGCAATAAAGAATTTCTCAATTATCCAGATAACTTCTTCTTACCAGAATACCTCTTTCATGGGAAATATTAAAAAAATAGTCAAGAAATCAACTTTTTAATTAGGACTTCATATTAGTTTTGGGGGAATAGTAAGTAAATGCTGTGATTTGAGTGAGAGGAAAAAGCAAAGGGACTAAACAAAATCTGAAAAGGTTTTTCTGATCTTGGAAAGTGATGAAGTTGAGCAGTGGGAATTTGACTACAGAAACCTCCAACAATCTTAAGAATGAAGGGACTTCACAAGTTTTCCCCTGGATAGTAGGAACTGCAATATCCCTCCGTTCATCCTAAGATTTCTACTATTTCTTCTAATTAATGATGAAGTAGTAAGCATCGTCTTGCTTATTAGTTTTGTTACTTATAAAACTTTATCTTAGAGTTCATTAACGCAGTCGGCTTCACTGACTAAGATGAAAAGTTGATTTCATTACAAGTATTGGTTATTGTATCTATCTATCTATCTATCTATCTATCTATCTATCTATCTATCTATCTATCTATCTATTATCCATCTATCACATTTGTAAACTAATAGCAGTATCCCCATGTACCTTCATGTCCTTCTATAGGCAGCGGCATTAACAGCTCACGAGGTAGCCCTTGGCTCTAGAGAGTTTAGTGGAGGGACCGGTTATGGCGGACTCTCTGAGAGTTCATCTGAAGCTTCAAAGTTAAGCTCGAAAAGTACCAAATTAAGTTCAAAAAGTGCTAAGGAAAGGAGAAACAGAAGAAAGAAACGGCATCAAAAAGAGAAAGGGGACGGAGACGAAAAGGGTGATGACGAAAAGTTTCACAAGTCCACATCAGAAAGCAACCTAAAAAAGTTCCTCTATGATGGAATTAGATTGACGAAGACATCATCGCCTCACGAGGTAGTTGATTACTTATATGAATATTTTCATGTTAACTTTTGTCTATAATATATAAACGACTGGACATGAATAGTCAGGTTACATAGAATATATTTTATAGGAATCTTATGTTATAGAAGTATTTCAGCAGGATTTACTGATACACAGTGGCCAAGTACTAGATGGGACTTGTCATATAAGTGTGCTTCAGGATATATAGTGATCTTCATAATTATGTGATGCTTCATTACCTTCTTGGACGGCATTGAGTCCACCATGCTCACCCAGTGTAAGCCTCTTAATCACAAAATAAGTGATAAGTGTATAATTACTGTGGGAACAACTGTTGGGACCCCCTAAAGGTCCGTAGAACTTGGTATCACTGTGCAACAAGGGCAATGATTTTCATGAATGACTACCACTTTATTCACTTACAGGTCACTTGACAGACAACCTTCAATCCCATAGAAGTAAATAGAGTGGTGTCCAAAGATGCACAATGTTATGTTTGGTACCCTCTTTCTCTTGATCGTTGGGAGACCCATAGTTCAGTATGGCACGTTTGTCACCACTCCATTTTTATGGGACTTCCAGAGGTAACAGTCATTATAAGTGAATGGAATGCTGTCAAGCAAGTGTACTACTAGACTTTGGAATACTTTCTCTGAATAGATGGGGAGCCCATATTTTAGTAATGTACATGGTTAATAACCACTGTATTTTATTCCCATTTGACAGACAGAGATAGAGATCAATCACCTGGTAGTGGTTTCAAGCATACGTAAAGCTAAATTTGCAACCCTCTTTCTCTGTATTGGCAAGGGCCCAAAGCCCAGTACTCGATTGACTGTTGCTGGAAAGCATAGGCTAAAGGTTTTGGGCATCGATCTAGCTATGGTGTATAATTGCATGTTTAATGTTTCCTCTTATTGTTTCCAAGTCTCTGTTGGATATCCGCAACGATGTCACACCAAGGCGCAACAGCAAGACCAGCATGTTCAGCATGTTCCTAGGCCGTGGGAAGGATGTGGCATCAGAAAACGATTTTGCAGACGATGAACACAGCACATTTGAAGACAATGAGAGTAGACGAGGATCCTTGTTTGTACCACACAGACAAAGACGGGGAAGTAACTTAAGTCAAGCCAGCAAAGCATCAAGAACCCTGCCAGTGCTCCCAGTGAATGGCAAGATGCACAGCACCGTGGACTGCAACGGAGTGGTCTCTCTGTTCGGTGGTCCATCTGCCCCAACATCGCCTGCTGGACTACTACTGCCAGAGGTGATAATAGATAAACCAGCTTCTGATGACAATGTAAGGAAGTTTCAAATAGTTAAGGCATGGTAGCCTTTGTAGGGTGCTTCCATCAGGAACAAATAATTTGGTTGGTCAAGCTTTGAATGTGACTGCTTTTTGCAAGGCCTATAATGTACTAACTTCATAATTTATCAATACATCGTCCTTATTATACATTAATCCTACAGTACATTCACATATCACGCGAGTGCGCATATAAAGTATAGTGAAGTACTTAGAGGAGAACACTGGAACATCTCTACAGCCTGGTTACATGTAGGCGTAGCTTGATGATTATTTGTTTAATTATATTAAAAATGTACTTCCTCCTTTCATGTATTACCTTAAAGGGTTTGTCTGGTCTAAACATGTTAATGATCTATCCTTATAGGCCATCAACATTAGATCAGTGTGGGGTCTGGCACCCCGCACCTCCACTGATCAGCTGTTGTAAGCTCAGGAGTAAGTCAGATTTAAGCATATCGAATGGAGAGTCTTTGCCCAGCTCCATTCAATGTGTAGTGGCTGCTGCAGAGAATTGCAGACTAGCTAATATTCTCTTGCAAGACAGCTGTTCTGTAGTACCTGGTAGCGGCTGCTACACTCTGAATAGAGCTGGAAAGTGCAGCCCCATTCCATGTGTTTACATCCTGCTGCTGCCTGCGCTTATAACAACTGGTACCAGGTGTCATACCCCATCAATCTGAAATTCATTAATATCTTCAGACTGGACAACCCTTCTATTGTTCTAATTAAAGAGGTTTTCTAGAACTGTAATATTTAAGACCCATTCTTAGCAAAAGCAAATTCCAACCCCCGGTATTCTCATCAAACAGCTCAATGAGTTGCAGTACTAGGGACCGCCACAGCCAAAAGTATGTGATGTGCATGGGTAGACAATTAGGGCACCTTTATATAGCCAATTAATGGGAGAGCTAGGAGTTGGTTCCTCATAAATAATATTTTTATAGGCTCCAATTCATCAGTTTGCTTCAGAATTCTGGGGAAATTTTGTTTGAAAAGTTACCCAAAAAATTGGACTTGGAATTTTGAGTCCACTACTAGCTCTGCCATTTAAAAAAAAAAAAAAAGTGGGTGAGCTTAGCTGGCTGGGGTGTGGCTGTGTGCAATGGACAAATTTACCATTATTTACGCCACAAAGGTGGTGTAAATTATGAAAAAGTATACTCCAGTCTTTACCCAGATTACATTTCTTGAGGTGGTGTATGGCAACCTGAGATCCAACAAATTCAATAAGAGATGCATTCTTCATCAAGACTGGAGAATAAAATTCTAGTCATGAAGAATCAGGGACATAGCATTTAATATGGTAAATCAACTTTACCAACTTGGACATTAAACTGATAGTGGCGGGTCAGAACTCTGAGACCCACCTATATGGGGAATAGAGGTCACCGGTGAGTTGGAGAGGATGGATATTCCACTATTTCTATTACTCCTATAAAAGTGAATGTCATGCACATGCTCAGCCACCCTTTTATATATTCACTGTCTGGCAGCATTGACCAGTGAACCCATCACTACATTAGGTGACTAACGTACCAATAAATGTGGGTCCCCAAGAAGGCACATGCATCTATCAGACATTTATTCTGTTGATATGCCAGATGGCAATAAAACTCTTTTAAAGATAGACCGATAAGCAATATAACTGTCACAGGACTCCCTGTAAAGGAAAAAATGCAGAATTTCCACACCAAAACCAATTCATTTCCTCTTAGCTGAGACCAAGATATAATGATACAGACCTAGACAATATTGGGCAATCTACTGTACGCTTCATCAATATGACTTCACAGAAAACATCTGACATCATTGATTCTAGACATCATTTTTTTTTTTCACCATTAGTCCAAATGTCCTACGTCTTGGTGAATCTTACCCAGATCTGCTCTAATGGAAATGACTGACTACGGCACTGAGGGTCATTTTGTCAGGAAAAATAGTGCCACATGCAACACTAATTTTCCAGTCATAAATGTTCAAATGAACAAGTAGGAATCCTAGTCAAAGCTTCCGATGTGGGTCTGAGCAGAACTCTACTGGTTATGGCACATAAAATAAGTGACATCAAATATTTATACATTTTAGATCTCAAATTTCATGGCTAAAAAAATGAACGTTCTGAAGATCGCTCGCCCGTAAAGTAGGAAATGATTCGTTACTATCACAACTGACATCTGCGCGTGTCCATAGCAGTAACAAGATATACAGTAGATTTTGTGGTTGTGAGCTCTCTGGTAAGGATATAGAGATCTCAAAATGATATCAGGAAGGACAAATATAGATTTGAGTGACTACATTTATTTTTCAGCTAGTATTAACTTAGATTCTAACCTATATATATATACAAACACTATGCAGCAGCACTCTACAATTAATAACAGGATCCAACTATACTTTGCTGTAATTAAAAACATGCATAGGGTGCATAGCCTTGTAGGTGGCCACACATAGGAGAAAGATGGGTGGATATTAGGGTGCATAGCCTTGTAGGTGGCCACACATAGGAGAAAGATGGGTGGATATTAGGGTGCATAGCCTTGTAGGTGGCCACACATGAGAAAGATGGGTGGATAATAGGGTGCATAGCCTTGTAGGTGGCCACACATATGAGAAAGATGGGTGGATAATAGGGTGCATAGCCTTGTAGGTGGCCACACATATGAGAAAGATGGGTGGATAATAGGGTGCATAGCCTTGTAGGTGGCCACACATATGAGAAAGATGGGTGGATAATAGGGTGCATAGCCTTGTAGGTGGCCACACAAATGAGAAAGATGGGTGGATAATAGGGTGCATAGCCTTGTAGGTGGCCACACATATGAGAAAGATGGGTGGATAATAGGGTGCATAGCCTTGTAGGTGGCCACACAAATGAGAAAGATGGGTGGATAATAGGGTGCATAGCCTTGTAGGTGGCCATACATATGAGAAAGATGAGAATCAAAAATAAAAGCAACAAAAATGAAATACTCAATAAAATTAAAAGTTAAAAATTATTAAGATATTGGACAAAAAATGGTTCTACACCATAATAGCATGATTCACATAAAAATAGATGTAAGAATGAACCCACATGAGAGAGAGATATGAAAAATATATAAATCTTTATTGTTAGATAGATAAAAGATAAATCACAGAAAATAATTAGTTAATTAAAATATTATTCCAAAGTTAGCCTTGAGATGGCGCTACAGCAAAATAGCCAGCAGAGTTGCATTAACCTGAGGTAAAACAAAAAAAATGAATATAAATACCGGTAAATAAAACAAGTGCACATGTGCAAACCTATAATCTCATAGTATTAGTGAAACCCTTAAAAATGTTAGAAGTGTAAGAGACTGTGCAAAAAAGCAATGTGATATGGCTTATACCTTTCAGTGTGCTGGCGCCTGGCGTCCCTACGTACGTTTCAGCGATAGTTGCCTTCTTCCGGGGAGTGTTTGGAAAGATGGGTGGATAATGGGGGTGCATAGCCTTGTAGGTGGCCACACATATGAGAAAGATTGGTGGATAATAGGGTGCATAACCTTGTAGGTGGCCACATATGAGAAAGATGGGTGAATAATAGGGTGCATAGCCTTGTAGGTGGCCACACATATGAGAAAGATGGGTGGATAATAGGGTGCATAGCCTTGTAAGTGGCCACACATATGAGAAAGATGAGTGGATAATCGGGTGCATAGCCTTGTAGGTGACCACACAATTGAATGCACAATGCAGAAAAAAACAGACAGTGACCATTACAACCTACAGGTGCATGTATTCTGTGGAAGCAATACAGAAATATATATATATATATATATATATACATACATACATACAGTGTATATATATATATATATATATATATATATATATATATATACAGTACAGACCAAAAGTTTGGACACACCTTCTCATTTAATTTTTTTTCTGTATTTTCATGACTATGAAAATTGTACATTCACACTGAAGGCATCAAAACTATGAATTAAGACATGTGGAATTATATACTTAACAAAAAAGTGTGAAAAAACTGAAATTATGTCTTATGTTCTAGGTTCTTCAAAGTAGCCACCTTTTGCTTTGATGACTGCTTTGCACACTCTTGGCATTCTCTTGATGAGCTTCAAGAGGTAGTCACCGGGAATGGTTTTCACTTCACAGGTGTGCCCTGACAGGTTTAATAAGTGGGATTTCTTCCCTTATAAATGGTGTTGGGACCATCAGTTGTGTTGTGCAGAAGTCTGGTAGATACACAGCTGATGGTTCTACTGGATAGACTGTTAGAATTTGTATTATGGCAAGAAAAAAAGCAGCTAACTAAAGAAAAATGAGTGGCCATCATTACTTTAAGAAATGGAGGTCAGTCAGTCTGAAAAATTGGGAAAACTTTTAAAGTGTCCCCAAGTGCAGTGGCAAAAACCATCAAGCGCTACAAAGAAACTGGCTCACATGAGGACCGACCCAGGAAAGGAAGACCAAGAGTCACCTCTGCTTCTGAGGATAAGTTTATCCAAGTCACCAGCCTTAGAAATCGCAGGTTAACAGCAGCTCAGACTAGAAACCAGGTCAATGCCACACAGAGTTCTAGCAGCAGACACATCTCTACAACAACTGTTAAGAGGAGACTTTGTGCAGCAGGCCTTCATGGTAAAATAGCTTCTAGGAAACCACTGCTAAGGACAGGCAACAAGCAGAAGAGACTTGTTTGGGCTAAAGAACACAAGGAAAGGACATTAGACCAGTGGGAATCTGTGCTTTGGTCTGATGAGTCCAAATTTGAGATCTTTGGTTTCAACCACCGTGTCTTTGTGCGACGCAGAAAAGGTGAACGGATGGACTCTACATGTCTGGTTCCCACCGTGAAGCATGGAGGAGGAGGTGTGATGGTGTGGGGGTGCTTTTCTGGTGACAATATTAAGGATTTATTCAAAATTGAAGGCATACTGAACCAGCATGGCTACCACAGCATCTTGCAGCGGTATGCTATTCCACCCGGTTTGCGTTTAGTTGGACCATCATTTATTTTTCAACAGGACAACGACCCCAAACACACCTCCAGGCTGTGTAAGGGCTATTTGACCAAGAAGGAGAGTGATGGGGTGCTACGCCAGATGACCTGGCCTCCACAGTCACCAGACCTGAACCCAATCGAGATGGTTTGGGGTGAGCTGGACCGCAGAGTGAAGGCAAAAGGGCCAACAAGTGCTAAGCATCTCTGGGAACTCCTTCAATATTGTTGGAAGACCATTCCCGGTGACTACCTCTTGAAGCTCATCAAGAGAATGCCAAGAGTGTGCAAAGCAAAAGGTGGCTATTTTGAAGAACCTAGAATACAAGACATAATTTCAGTTGTTTCACTTTTTTTGTTAAGTATATAATTCCACATCTGTTATTTCTTAGTTTGATGCCTTCAGTGTGAATGTACAATTTTCATAGTCATGAAAATACAGAAAAATCTTTAAATGAGAAGGTGTGTCCAAACTTTTGGTCTGCACTCTCTCTCTCTCTATATATATATATATATTTTAGATGGAGCCCTGATTCTGCAGTCTCACCTCTCCAATTATGTTGGAGAAGAACATGATCCAACTATGCTTTAACGCTAAAAAGAAAGTTTATCTATGACATCTCCCATTGCAACGTTTTTCACATCTGTTTCGGTGAAAATGAATGTAATGGATTTATCCATCTCTCAATGAGTTTTTATGAGTTTTTAAGATTGCGCTTGCAGACTTACTCCATTAGAGCTCCTGCCTTCAGCATTATATATGAGTCAATTAGGTCACGTGACGTAATACTGATAAAGTCATGGAGAACTAATCAGGGGCAAGTCCAGAAAGGTATTTGTTTACAATTTAGGTTCTTCAAAAGTGAGTTGATTGCAAAGATGCTGGATATTGTTATCGGAGAGGAAACTTGTCGAGAGTCTTTGCTTTGTTGCTAAAGTGATGGTGATCATTTAGAAAATGATCTATCCTCATGAAACATGGATGAGTCAGGTTCTCTAGAGGGAGAGATATTTTTTCAGAAGCTCAGTAATCTGGTTAATATAGAGAAAGACCGTATAGGGCAAATGAAAGGGGTTGTCTAACACAGAAAATTCCTATAAAAAAACTAATCCAACTCAGGACAAAGCAAGTTATGGAATTTAAGAAGGACATTTACAGTACTTACATTAATTTTCAGAAATTTGGGGAAAACAAATGCGGTCTGACACAATTGTTCCTAACAGTTTTTGGACTGCTCAGGTCTTTAGCATGGGCTAAACAGCAACTAAATTAAGGTCATAAGATGAGACTTGGTAGAATTGAATACTTTTCAATAAATAGATCCTTGTAATATTACTTATATTTTTGAAGGTGGAGAACAAGCTTCACGCCATTTTGAGCACCCCAACACCAAGGTGCACAACCCTTCATTCTTTTCTGTACTCAGCTCAAGAAAATTTTGGTCTTTAGTTGAAGATATTACGAATCCTACTTGGAAAAGTAGCTGTTATGGGTGGTGGAACGTACCGAGTAATTAGTAGAGTAGCATAGGTGCGTTCGTAGCCCAGGGTCCACCGTGCAGGAGTGAGACCTGCTGCTAATAGATGGCGGCACTATTTGGCAGTATAGGCATGAGTTCTGTCACTCGGTCTGAATATGAATGAACCCTGTTGCTACACAGAGTTGTAAGATTCCACATGGGAATAATACCTAACTAGGGTTGTGCTTGCTCAGGAACTCTTCCATGCTAACTGCACACAGGAAGGAACCTGATGCAAAGCCAAGCAGCTAATTGCCCCCACTGACACTAACTGCCTGCCTCAGAGTATTCCCAAAGCTAGATGAACACACACCACATGTGGAGAGATTGGTAGTGTATCAACTGGCGACAAGCACATACACAAATGATACTAGCCGTGCGGCCATGCGAACCTTTTATAGTTGCAGCAACTTCAGGACCTTCCTAGAGGACCAATGTGAGTTGCTACAGGACCTGAGCATGTGACCCCCGACCTCCAATGAGAAGTCTTCCTTTGGGCATGCTTAGAAGGGGAAAAGCCGGACTTAGTCCCAGAGGCGTCTGCTCGCCGCTGACCTGTACTGGCTACAATAGCTGAGCCTGGAAGAGCAGCAGCAACCAAGCGCAGAGTATCTGCCTGAGCCAGACGCTGGGACTGACGTCTCCACTGAGCAGACTCTACTGCAGCTGGAGAAGAATGGGAGACCGCAGCAGAGGTGGTTCGAGATTCCCCCTGTGCAGCGGCGGGAACTAGACACCTAACAGTAGCTGACAACTGTTCTAGCTGACAACCAATAACAATTATCTGGAAATTATTAACAATTTCTTTCTGCCCTAATGACAAGCAGCATAATATAAAGGCAGGATGTTTTATTGTAAAATGCTGCAGTGTATAAGAGAAAACACGACTGAGAAAAGAATTGGTCACATGGGAAGTGTCTATTGGGCGGATTCCCTTCAGCTTCTCTCCTCCTGGCTTAGCTTGATTGACAGGTCTCTCCCTATAATGATAGATCTGTCAGCCAAGATGTATGAGTTCACAGGGGCAACGTTCAGCAGCCATTGTTCATTTCCCCTTGCCCAGACACTTCTCCCTGGGCCCAGTTATTTCTCAAGCTGAATTACCCTAAATATTTCAGAAGTTAGAGCACTGGCAAGGGCAGCATCAACCAGTTATTAATAACAATATCGTAGGACCCTGCAAATAATTTTTCATTTATTATTTTGCTTGTACTGTCACGAAAAGATAGAAAATGTGCTCTGACTGCAATATGCCAGTGTATTTATAGGACACAGTTTTCCAGGAAAATAGCCAACTACCCAGTGCGGTGGATGTAGGTTCCCAATAAAATACTAATAGACATTTATTTATTTTTTTCTAATTTTACAGTCATTTTTTGCAATTGTTTGGCATAAAGGTGCAGCATGCCGTATTTTATGTTAATGCGGCACCATAGGGAAAAGCACTCGAGAAAAAAATATAAAATGCTAGTGCATGCAGTGAGCAATGCAACTGCTGAAATAGAAGCCAATTATAATTTAATACCTTTCATTTGAGACTGCAGATTAGCTACGTTAAGTTGCTTGATGCATGATAGCACAATAGAAGGCCACCTCTCAGATGACCCTTCAATCTTCTCTAGTAACTTCTGGTTTTTTTTTAGGGGACAAACACAGAAAATGATTTGAGGAAAAGAAGATTAAGTTCATATCATGTTTCCATGGACTTATTGGAAGATCCTATATTAAGGCAACGAGCTCTGAGTATAGCCAGCAATCTCACCAACACAATGGAAGGTACTCTCTACCATTTAAATGCATTTTTCGCTAATTTTTTAAGTTAAATGTCAATGTATTTACATGTAAGATAACTATTATGACCTGAACTAAAGTTTTATGGGTTGACTGGCTTTACATATGATTTCAAATCTGATGCCATCGGACACATAGCTTGTGTTTTGTTCATCTGGGTTCGGATATATATGAGTAGCCATATTGTTGAACGCCTCAATCCCCACCAGTAAAATATAAGCAATATGAGATTATTATGGAATGATCGGACATTCTGGTTTATGGCAGGGGTTAACAAAAAAAAAAGCAGGTTGTGAAGTAAGTTTGTGATATCATAAGTCATGTGACTTCTGAGGCCACCGATTGGCTGCAGTGGTCATTTGCTGGTACAACATGTCATCACCGGCACTGGAACATTTATTGTGGACCAGAGTGGGATTGAAAGTGAAAAACCTTTTTTTATTTAATTTATTTTAGGACACGTTTTTCTTTTTTTTTTTATAAACTTTATCTTTAAAAACTGTCACTTCCTAAAAATGTACCTATCTTAACTAATAACACATCTACGAAAAATTGGCAATTTTTCATACAATGTAGGACTCTCTTAAAATGTGAAAGGTTATTCCCTTCTTCATAGATGGGTATTGTTAGATAGTGCTTGGAAAAACAATTATTTTTGCAATGTATTGCTTATTAAAATATGCAGCCATTCTTGAGATATTAACACTTTTGTTTACAGCTCCCCAGTTTTGGGGGAGAACCACAAAGTCAATTTTTCACAGTATGGTAAACTCATCTATGTAAATTTTACAATGCTTATGTTTTCATGGAACTAATTACTCCACCTTATTTTTTTTTTTAATTTTATTTAATTTTCTTTAAATTCATTTAATTATTTATACTTATTTATGCATGTATTTTATTTTACTTCATTCCCTTACTCCTACAGATTGTAAGCTTGTGGGCTCTCAATCCTCATGTAACTGTTCAGATGCCTTTATTGTTTGTACATGTCCCTACTTAATTGTAAAGTGCTGCAGAATTTGTAGATGTTATATAAATACAATTCTTCTTCTTATTATTATTATTATAATTATTATTATTAATTATTCCACAGTATTTTATCCTTTTTTCTTTCTTCTTTTTTTTCTATTCTTCTTTATTTCATTTTCATTTCTTTTTATTTAATTGTCACCACTCTCTTTTTTACATCTTTTTTTTATTTCATTTTCTAGGATTAATGGCTAGTATCCTGTTGTTTTTATTTTAACTCGTTCATTTGTGTTTGTCCAGGATATTTGCTGACGGTGGCCCATTGTCACTCACATTGACTTACACAATGTAGACATTTAGAAGCTAGATTTTGACTGCTGTAGGCAAATTATAATGCTTGCCCTACAAAATTCTGTCACTTTCTTTATATGGCTTTAATTTTAGAATTAGTTATACTTTTGATGTTAGTAGTATCCAGAAAAAAATATTTTTGAAGCTTTCTGTCCATTGAACATGGAAAGGAATTCTAATCGAAATTCTGCATTTCACCATTGCATACATTTTATAGGATTATAATATATATATATATATATATATATATATATATATATATATATATTGTATACCGTACATACGTTTTAAAATAGTTTTAGTATGATTGTGAACAGAGTTTGTCTATTCCTGTAATAAGTAACTAAATGTTTGCAAAAAATGTTTGTCCCCATAATTGCTGGCAGATGGGTGGGGACTCGGGAGTCCTGGTCATGAAACCAATACGAGTTGCACAAAAATCACTTGAGAGATACACAGCTTAGAAGACAATATACCATACATATCCCTCCTCTGAGAAAAAAATAAGAGGCTCTGATTCATCAAGTATTTTTACTTGAGACTTTTGGAGTAAAATTACTTGAAATATAGCAAAAATTGTGCAACTTTTGGTGTATTTAATCCAGTTTCAGTCACTAACTTTTGAAAAGAGTGGCAGAGTTTAGGCATGATGAAGAACTCCTTACAAATGTTTTAGAATTTACAACAAATACAAATGTATTATAATTGTACTTTACAACATACCCTGGAATCCAGACATTTCTGGCGGTGGCACACCACAGTTTAAAGGATTCGTGTAATTCACTAAAGAGCCACATCTTTTTATGAACTCGGCACGTCTTACTCGAGTACTCGCTTCATTAAGACTGGTGTATAAATCACCAGTCTTAATGAATCGGGGCCATACAATTTATACTCCTCCACTCTGTGTGTGTGCTTAGGAAAGAGCTGTGTGTTCCTGTCTACTGATCTGTGCTCCTGTCTACTGATCTGTGCTACTGTCTACTGATCTGTGTTTCTGTCTACTGATCTGTGCTTCTGTCTACTGATCTGTGCTTCTGTCTACTGATCTGTGCTCCTGTCTACTGATCTGTGTTTCTGTCTACTGATCTGTGCTTCTGCCTACTGATCTGTGCTTCTTTCTACTAATCTGTGCTCCTGTCTACTGATCTGTGCTCCTGTCTAATGATCTGTGCTCCTGTCTACTGATCTGTGCTCCTGTCTACTGATCTGTGTTTCTGTCTACTGATCTGTGCTTCTGTCTACTGATATGTGCTTCTGTCTACTGATATGTGCTCCTATCTACTGATCTGTGCTTCTGTCTACTGATTTGTGCTCCTGTCTAGTGATCTGTGCTCCTGTCTACTGATCTGTGCTTCTGTCTACTGATCTGTGCTCCTGTCTACTGATCTGTGCTCCTGTCTACTGATCACTTCTCCTGTCCACTGAACTGTGCTCCTGTCTACTGATCTGTGCTCCTGTCTACTGATCTGTGCTCCTGTCTACTGATCACTGCTGCTGTCTACTGAACTGTGCTCCTGTCTACTGATCTGTGCTCCTGTCTACTGATCTGTGTTTCTGTCTACTGATCTGTGCTCCTGTCTACTGATCTGTGTTTCTGTCTACTGATCTGTGCTCCTGTCTACTGATCTGTGCTTCTGTCTACTGATCTGTGCTCCTGTCTACTGATCTGTGTTTCTGTCTACTGATCTGTGCTTCTGTCTACTGATATGTGCTTCTGTCTACTGATATGTGCTCCTATCTACTGATCTGTGCTTCTGTCTACTGATTTGTGCTCCTGTCTAGTGATCTGTGCTCCTGTCTACTGATCTGTGCTTCTGTCTACTGATCTGTGCTCCTGTCTACTGATCTGTGCTCCTGTCTACTGATCACTTCTCCTGTCCACTGAACTGTGCTCCTGTCTACTGATCTGTGCTCCTGTCTACTGATCTGTGCTCCTGTCTACTGATCACTGCTGCTGTCTACTGAACTGTGCTCCTGTCTACTGATCTGTGCTCCTGTCTAATGATCTGTGCTCCTGTCTACTGATCTGTGCTCCTGTCTACTGATCTGTGTTTCTGTCTACTGATCTGTGCTTCTGTCTACTGATATGTGCTTCTGTCTACTGATATGTGCTCCTATCTACTGATCTGTGCTTCTGTCTACTGATTTGTGCTCCTGTCTAGTGATCTGTGCTCCTGTCTACTGATCTGTGCTTCTGTCTACTGATCTGTGCTCCTGTCTACTGATCTGTGCTCCTGTCTACTGATCACTTCTCCTGTCCACTGAACTGTGCTCCTGTCTACTGATCTGTGCTCCTGTCTACTGATCTGTGCTCCTGTCTACTGATCACTGCTGCTGTCTACTGAACTGTGCTCCTGTCTACTGATCTGTGCTCCTGTCTACTGATCTGTGCTCCCGTCTACTGATCTGTGCTCCTGTCTACTGATCTGTGTTTCTGTCTACTGATCTGTGCTTCTGTCTACTGATCTGTGCTTCTGTCTACTGATCTGTGCTCCTGTCTACTGATCTGTGCTTCTGTCTACTGATCTGTGCTCCTGTCTACTGATCTGTGCTCCTGTCTACTGATCTGTGCTACTTTCTACTGATCTGAGTCTCAAGACACGGAACCCTATGAATCTGCTTGCAATTAAAGGAACAAAAAATAAAACATATTTGCTAACTTTTATTTTTTTTTATGGACTCTTAAAGACTCTTATCTCATCTGAGGCATTACTACTTATATATGAATTTAACTGAACCCATTACAACTCTCCCAAAGGTTTTTGATTTATGTAGGTTTCACCTAATCTACTCAGCTAAACTACTGGACCCCACAGACTATAAAATCACACTTCTCTAATAATACAGAGTATGTAGACACTAATGAATCTTTGAACATTCACCTTCCCTGCATTACTCCAATAGGGAGTATTTCATTATTATTACTATTACTCTTATTTGCCAGATTGGTCAAAGGTGTCTTAAATGTTAGCTTCTGGATTTATATTTCAGCTGCATTGCCTTCCTCAAACATTCACACATATTTAAATAGGGAAAGTTGTCATCAATGGAAACAAAATATATACAGTATATGACCCTATACAATAAAATCCTTAATTCATTTACGATCCTCTACATTCATTTAATCTTGAATAATTCCAAATAAAGAGTTTCTGGAAATTAATATTATATTTTTTAGCTTCTAAAATAATTTTGTTTCCACCCTTTACTACAAATATACCTTACAAACCGAACCATAATTTGATGACCAGAACCTTCAGGTAATGTGGGAATATATCAGTTTAACACCATCATAACCAAGGCACCAGGAGTGTAGAAGTAGGCGCTATCGGCAAAGAACGTGCAATATGGTAGGGTCAACATCCAAAGCCCATGTCGTAGAGAACCACAGCCCTCAAGTTCATGCAAATTAGATAATCTTCCTTATTGAAATATCAGGATAAAAAGAACATTCAGCACAATAAGGGCAAGGATGGATTGAAAATGATCTGATACGTGAAGCATTAAAGAGGATCTGTCATTTGCTACAAAAAATTAAATTAAAGGTAACCTGTCACCAGAAAAAAATGCTATTAACCTGCAGATATAGGGTTAATCTGCAGGTTAATATAATTACTAACCTGCCCAACGCCCGCGCTTAGATGATCGCTGCATGGAGAAAATTAACTTTATTCCCCCTTTGCAGCATTCCGGTTTTAGTCACGGGGTCGGCGCGAGTTCAGTCACCGCTCTGAGTCACCACTGAGTATAGATAGTGGTGGCTGTAACCTGTGCCCTCGGCCCTGACTGACAGCTGGCCCCAATGCAGAGCGAGTATCAGTCAGGGCCAGGGGAGCGGTTACAGTGGCCGCTCTGTATACTCAGAGTGGGAACTGAACCATCGCCGATGCCGCCCCTCTGAATGAAACCGGAACGATGTCGGGGGGAATAAAGTTAATTTTCTCATCACATTGCTCAGCTAAGTGCGGGTTAGTAGCTCTATAAACCTGCAGATTAACCCCATATCTACAGGATAATAGTGTTTTTTCTGCTGACAGGTTTCCCTTGAATACTTTTTAAAAATCCATGAGTCCATGACACCTCCCCAATTCTGCTGCTTTTTTTTTTCCATTTTGTGCTGCGTTGCTCTTTTAGCATAGATATTTATATTTATTGCTTTTGGAGCACAATATGTGAAATCTTTGCTTGTAGCGCAACTGGGCATTTCACTGGAGTTTTTTCATGGTTGGTGTGCTCTCACCCATCCCTCCTTGACGCTGATAATCATAGCTTGTCAGTGTCTGAGAATGGTAGTGAGGTGATTGGCAGCATCACGGATTGAAGGGTGACTCTGGAGAAATGCCCACGAAATACAAAGCAGAGAAATACAAGCAGAGATTTCACATATTGCGCTGCAAAAGCAATAAAGCAGAGCAGGAAAAAATGGAAAAGAGAGGCAGAATCAGGGGAGCTCAGAAAATTTTATAATGTAACTGATTTTTTTCAGCTAGTGATAGATCCTCTTTAAGAGGAATGCGTCATCAAAAAATGAACTGTTGCTTAAAGGGATTTCTTCACGAATACAATGGAGTCCAATTTAATAATACATGTCATAACTTTATATGTTCTAATGGGGAGTGTTGAAAAAAATGTGCAGTTTGTCAGCAATGTTCAGGTACACTTGGATAATAATAATAACAATACTGGTGTATTCTTAGTTTGCAGAGTGGCCCATAGTTAATTTTATGTTTCAATGTCTGTTTTTATGTATTCTACAGAATTGGAAGAATCCAGGCAAAAATGCCCACCATGTTGGAACAAATTTGCCAACACATTTTTGATATGGGACTGCTGTGACACATGGCTAAAAATAAAGCATGTACTCAATGTCATAGTCATGGACCCATTTGTCGACCTCGCGATTACAATCTGTATTGTTTTAAACACATTATTTATGGCCATGGAACACTATCCCATCACTCCAGAATTTAACGATGTGCTCTATGTTGGAAATCTGGTAAGTTCTTGCGTTAATGAACATCTTTACTTGATAAAATAAAGCATTTGTGCAATTTTCATTTCTCTAGAGAAGTCTAATAAAACCACCAAGATGTACCATAGGTGTATCCTATCATGGAAGTCCTATTCTCAGGCTACAATTGAACCAGAGATCAAATCAGTCTCATTATGGGCCAGGATTCAGCCAGAGAAAAGAAAGATGTCATCTCCAGCTTGGAAGTGCGAAACTTTATCTTGATACTAGACAGGTTGTCATGGAAACAAGACAAAGGAATTCGCCAGGGAATTCTTATTTCAAAGAACAGTAAAAGTAATAAAATAAATGAGTATAAGGGTAAAAAAAAAATGACGGTAAAATAAAGGTTTTTGGTTGATTAGACTTTAGAGAGTGACAGATTGTTTAATTCTGCAGACAACATCTTTAGATTTCACGCTAAATAACCTGGTAAATTATTTCTTCAAGTTACTACGGTTCTGTGGAAACCTAGTAATTATTTTATTTCTGAAATTGTTAATTATTTTTTTTTTTATTCTTGGTAGATTTTTTCAATACTTTGATTATATGTGTTATTACATTTTTAATACCATTAGCATATTACTGTTTTCTATATTTATTTTAAAACATGTTTTTGCATACTCCTTTACCTAATACCTTGTGATCTGTTTCACTATGACACAGACTGATACAAGCTCAGGCCGATTTCACACATTTTATTTCATTCATGTCTTATCCGTAATTTTTGTTATAATAGATGAATGTGGATAAAATCCGCGCTGCTGCAACAAATAATGGATCCAGATATAGTTATAGGATGTTCAGGTGGTTTATTCAACGCGTTTCGAAGCTCATGGCTTCTTCTTCAGGAAGTCTCCACAGAAAGATATGTTGCTGGCCTGGATGAAATTTCTGGCTTTTTGCATCTTATTTTTCAGATTTACTGTGTAGACTGGGACAGGGTCAGCATTGTCATGTCAATTATCAATCATATCAGACAAGTTCTGTTTATTTCCCTTTTTCCTTGAAAACAAAAGAGAACCAGAAGCCTGGACTTGTTTTCAGCTAAATTACCGTATATCATGGTCCTCAGCAGAGACCATAAAAATATAAAAAAAAATCTAGGGGTCATTTTTTTACTGTTTTTTTTGCTTATAAATACACATTTTTGCTACATTATATTTTTAAGCAATTACACTTCAGGAACTGTAAGGCCTGGGCACTTTGCTTATGTTACCTCTCGATAGCTTATGACAATCAACAAAGTAAATGAATATTCTTTTTTTTTTTAAAGAGTAAGGACCGACGGCAAACTTCGTTTTTATTTGCCAATAAAAATGAGAGAACATACCGTACATTGATCTACTGTCTAAAAAGCTGCAAATACTGCAGTATGGGCAGGTTCGGTGCGCTGTTTACTGGGTGGAAGCTCTGACTCTGCAGAATGGACGCTGCTGAGCTGGCACAAATGAAAAGCAGGCATCTTTTATTTCAAATAAAGGCTTCATTTACATAGAAATGGAAAGCCTGTGGATCCCATCTATTCATTGTGCCTGGGTTGAGATATTTGAGATATGTTAGGGTACTGTCACACAGTGCAATTTTGATCGCTACAACGGCACGATTCGTGACGTTCGAGCGATATAGTTACGATATCGCAGTGTCTGACACGCTCCTGCGATCAGGGACCCCGCTGAGAATCGTACGTCGTAGCAGATCGTTTGAAACTTTCTTTCGTCGTCTAGTGTCCCGCTGTGGCGGCATGATTGCATGGTGTAACATATATCGTATACGATGTGCGCATAGTAACCAACGGCTTCTACATCGCACATACATCATGAAATTATCGCTCCAGCGTCGTAGATTGCAAAGTGTGACAGCAGTCTACGACGCTGGAGCGATATTGTTACGACGCTGGAGCGTCACGGATCGTACCGTCGTAGCGATGAAAATTGCACTGTGTGACGGTACCCTTAGTCTTGGTCAATGTGGTTGGGGGAGATGCATTTTTTATTTGTGAAGGAGCTATGTGCTTATATGGAAGCCATGTATGTGTTTGTTCCATCACTGATTTCACTTTAAAAAAAATACACTTTGTCTCCTTTAAATTGGGATGTAATAATAATAAATAATAATTAGTGATTAGCGAATATACTCGTTACTCGAGATTTCCAGAGCACGCTCGGGGGACCTCTGAGTATTTTTTAGTGCTCGGAGATTTGGTTTTTCTTGCCGCAGCTGAATGATTTACATCTGTTAGCCAGCATAAGTACATGTGGGGGTTGCCTGGTTGCTAGGGAATCCCCACATGTACTTATGCTGGCTAATAGCTGTAAATCATTCAGCTGCGGCAAGAAAAACTAAATCTCCGAGCACTAAAAAATACTCGGAGGACACCCGAGCATGCTTGAGAAATCTTGAGTAATGAGTATATTCGCTCATCACTAATAATAATCTTTATTTGTATATAGCACTAACATATTCCGCAGCGTTTATAGACATTATCATCGCTGTCTCCCGATGGGGCTCACAATCTAAATTCCCTATCAGTATGTCTTTGGAATGTGGGAGGAAACCAGAGTGCCCGGAGGAAACCCACGCAAACACAGAGAGAACATACAAACTCTTTGCAGATGTTGTCCTTGGTGGAAATTGAACCCAGGACTGCAGCGCTGCAAACCTGCAGTGCTAACCACTGAGCCACCATGATGTCAAATGCACTAAAATCTTCATGGGATTGTATTTTTTTCTGGGACGTTTATAACTCATCCATAGCAGATATATGTGTCTGTTGGGGCTTGCATCTGGTTTAAAAATGGAGCCAGGTTTTAAGAATGGTCAGTTTTTCAGTGCTTGTGCAGGTCTCCATTAATTTGTGTGGGAGTTCCGAAAATTACCCTGCATGCTGGCTTCCCATATAAGAGGATTGAACCAAGATGGGACCACCATTTTTAAAATAGATTATGAAACCACATTTATTGTAGATATTCCATTGATTCCCAATATGGGATCAACCCTTTAATTCAATGTGAATTGCACCCATTATTTGAACTCACAGAGTGATCTATATGCATCACTATGTGCAAATTTGCCATAACATAAAGCATACTATCCAACTTTCAAACATTTTCCTATGGAAAAATTAACATTTTTTTAAGGCATGAACACTCCCCTTTTTCAAACCATGCCCAGTTCCCAACCCCCTAACTGTGTGATTGGATGCCAGGGTTGAGTTTGCTGACACAGTCAGGGAGTTCTGACTTTAGAGGCTCCTGCAATGACTCAGAGATTTTCAACTCTTCCAAGAATTTAGAAGATCTTCTCATTTTACAGAGGCCTATACGATGTTCCTGAAAAGTTGTCAAATATGATATAAAGGTTGCCTTTGCGCTAAAGCTCTAGCACCTACCCATGTAATAAAATAGAATCAGCAGTATACCGGTAATTAGATGCAAAACTTGAAGATAAGGCCGGGTTCACATTGCGTTGCTGGCGTCCGTTAGACGGACTACGTTACACCGCGACATAATGCAGTGTAATGCAGTCCGTTAACGCCGCCATTAATTCCTATGCAGGACGCATCGCTAGCGCACTCCCACAATGGGCATGCGCTAGCCATGGGCCATCATTGAGTGATGGACCCTGAGACGCGGGCTGCAGCATTTCCGGGTCCGTCACTGCTAAGGATTTGAGTATTTTTGCAATTTTTTTTTGTTCCAGTGCAATAATAATAAAAAGTAAAAAAAAGAATTAATCAACTTTGCAAATAGTTGTGATATATAACATTCTACTGTGTGTACATCTACTATTCTGCTCGTTGTGTTTCCATGGTTACAGACTACAAACAAAGCTAAATGTAGTCTGACAACTCACAACTCACTGACTTCTGCCTGCCCTATTGTTCTAACCTACAGACAGGAGGGGCAAACAGAACAGAGAAACACAGGACTTCAAAATCAGACATGGCACGGAGACACATAACTGCACAAGAGCCAAATACCCCAAACTGTAAAATATTAGAAATAAATAAAACTATTTTTAAAGCTCCCTTCTTTTTGTAGATGCAATTTAGCGTACGCTTTATGTTTTAGGTGCATTGGAGCAATGATAAAACACAATCACCCATACCCTTTTAAGCATCTCTTACTGCTGTCTTGGCAAATTATTAGCTCATTTTTAAATGTTCCGATATAACAGGGAATGATACAGATTTACTCTCTATTGCATGCGCAGCACTGGATGAGCTCTGTTATCTAGAATATTGCCCAATTTATTTCAGTGGCTGTATTGGGATGGCAGAGGTCACCTTTAATTATGACATGTAGAAAGGCACAAAGTGCTTATATGGCAGATCCTGCAGTTCTTGATGCTGTGCACAGAGAAATGTCAGCTAACAGCAAATCCATGTATCGCCAGTGCAAAATATTGTTCTACAATACTTTATGTCTGCATGTAATATTGCATAGTGCACAGTTCACACTGGCTTACATGTTTAAAGGTAGTTTGTCACCCCCACAATGCATATTAAACTTTCTGTGCGGTGATATAGGGGATTTATGACTTAAAACAATCATGGTAGCACTTTATACTTCAGTGGTAGAGTGCTTGAAAAATAAATCACTTTTAACCCACATGCAAATGAGGGGATTCAGAAAACCTTTGAGATGGCCAAGGGCTCAATCGAGAAATCTTTGAGATAGCCAAGGGCTCAATCGGGAAACCTTTGAGACGGCCAAGGGCTCAATCGAGAAACCTTTGAGATGGCCAAGGGCTCAACTGGGAAACCTTTGAGATGGCCAAGGGCTCAACTGGGAAACCTTTGAGATGGCCAAGTGCTCAATCAGGAAACCTTTGAGATGGCCAAGGGCTCAACTGGGAAACCTTTGAGATGGCCAAGGGCTCAACTAGGAAACCTTTGAGATGGCCAAGGGCTCAACTGGGAAACCTTTGAGATAGCCAAGGGCACAATCGGAAAACCTTTGAGATGGCCAAGGGCTCAACTGGGAAACCTTTGAGGTGGCCAAGGGCTCAACTGGGAAACCTTTGAGATGACCAAGGGCTCAATCAGGAAACCTTCGAGAGGGCCAAGGGCACAATCGGGAAAACTTTAAGATGACAAGGGCTCAATCGGGAAACCTTTGAGATGACTAAGGGCTCAATTGATTATTATGCCCCAATCAATTAGCATTTTGGGAACTGCATTGGCTTCTGTTTGGCAGCACTTACTTTCCCAGAACAAGCGCTGACTGAACTCAAAGTAAACAGTACAGAGGCTCATTGCTCCCAAATATGTCATGTTAGAGCAATACCCCTATGTTTCTCCAAAAATTCACCAAGTATTGCAATAAAATTATTTCTAATACTGATGTTGCTAGAAGAAGTTTGGTACTTGGTTGTTTGAGCTCTGACTGGGGATATTATGTTTGTATCTTATGCTTTCCGATTGCTGATTGTGGCTTATTCAGGGGTGTAACTATAGCTTGTGTTACAAGCTTAGCAGAAAAAATGGACCCGCCTCCGCTTAGAGCTGAGTGACAGATTGTGGTTATAGAAAAATATGAAAGGGAAGAGAAGGGGCTGGAGGCAGATGGGTAGTATATCAAGAATAGGTGGAATATATGGGATAAAAGTACTGACTCAAATTACCATGAGCTTTTACCTATCCTTTACCTGCTTGCCACAAGTTTTGGTATGCAGCACAATGTTGTATCCCGATCATACTGCTTAGCTAAGATGCTGTGTATATTGGTGATTCGTGCTGAAGTATAAGAGTATACACTTCAGATCATCATTATGGACAAATAGAGAACCGAGATCGCACTCCCCTTCCGCTATACAGATAGCTGGACACAATAAGTCCCAACTCAAGAACCCATTTATGAGCCCAGAGATCTTGTCTGGATTCAAAGCTCCCACTCTGGCAGGTTCAAATAATCTTTGAATTATATAGACACCCATTTATTTAGCTTCCACTGGCAGAATAACCTGTGTGCCGGGGGGTTACCAGGAGAGGACCCATACACAGAGTCGTAACTACAATAGGTGCAGAGGTTCACACCAGGGCCCTGGAGCCTAGGGAACCTATATAAAAAGAATAATACTATTAAAGACTTATAATTATTTGGGTTCCCGTTAGAGTTTTTACATTGGGGCCCATGAGCTTGAAGTTACGCCACTGCCCACAGAGATCCACTGATCACCGGCATCGGCACATTCGAAAAAGGGTTGCTTTTGTATAAGGTCCTTTAATCCATTGAAGTGTATGCTGCTCTTATTGATATCTTTAGAGACTTAATTGAGATCAATACCTATATTAGTTACAGGAAAGAAATATATCTTGGTACCGTGTTAGCCAGTAGATAGAAAAATATTTAGAATTGAGAGTCCTCAGTGGTTGATACCTTTTAATGGCTAACTGAAAAGATCGTAACAAATTGCAAGCTTTCGAGACTACATACGTCTCTTCATCAGGCAAAGACTTTGCCTGATGAAGAGACGTATCTAGTCTCGAAAGCTTGCAATTTGTTACCATCTTTTCAGTTAGCCATTAAAAGGTATCAACCACTGAGGACTCTCAATTATAAATATTTTTCTATATTAGTTACTGCGTCCTCCTAAAATTCTGCTATTTATTTGTGTGGGTAATGGAGCACAAAAGTAGTAAAGCAGAGCTCCGACCCCTGTAATATTGGATCATGTCTCCGGATTATCCAGAATCCTCTCTAAAAGTTTTCATTTCCTCATCTGCCAGCAAATATTTTGCGCTATGTTTTATCCTTTTATACCAAAGGCATGAAAAATTAATAGACCGCAGTGCACTTTGTGTGCCGAGTAATTAGCAACCACACTTTGGCTGAGGTTGTCAGTTTCATTGTTTATTCTCCCTTTCGTGTACTTTGAAGAGATGAATTATTAAATAGATTGTCATTTAGTACGGTACCTCCGAAAATATCCAAATGACAGATCAACACACTTATTGCAAAATTTAGCAGTTACAGTATTTACAGTATGAGATTCTTCTTTTCTTCAGACTATCGTTTTTCTGAATATGTTTTACTGGTTTTTATGATGATTTACAAAGATTTGGAGGAAACCTACCGTATATACTCGAGTATAAGCCGACCTGAGTATAAGCCGACCCCACTAATTTTGCCACAAAAAACTGGGAAAACTTATTGACTCGAGTATAAGCCTAGGGTGGAAAATGCAGCAGCTACCGATGAATTTCAAAAATAAAAATAGATGCTCCATACCGCTCATTATGGCCCCATAGATGCTCCATATAAAGCTGTGCCATATATAATGCTCTGCACCGTTCATTATGGCCCCATAGATGCTCCACATAAAGCTGTGCCATATATAATGCTCTGCACCGTTCAGTATGGCCCCATACATGCTCCACATAAAGCTGTGCCATACATAATGCTCTGCACCGTTCAGTATGGCCCCATAGATGCTCCATATAAAACTGTGCCATATAAAATGCTCTGCACCATTCAGTATGGCCCCATAGATGCTCCATATAAAGCTGTGCCATATATAATGCTCTGCACCGTTCAGTATGGCCCCATAGATGCTCCACATAAAGCTGTGCCATATATAATGCTCTGCACCGTTCATTATGGCCCCATAGATGCTCCACATAAAGCTGTGCCAAATATAATGCTCTGCACCGTTCAATATGGCTCCATAGATGCTCCATAGAAAGCTGTGCCAAATATAATGCTCTGCACCGTTCAGTATGGCTCCATAAATGCTCCATAGAAAGCTGTGCCATATATAATGCTCTGCACCGTTCATTATGGCCCCATAGATGCTCCACATAAAGCTGTGCCATATATAATGCTCTGCACCGTTCAGTATGGCCCCATACATGCTCCACATAAAGCTGTGCCATACATAATGCTCTGCACCGTTCAGTATGGCCCCATAGATGCTCCATATAAAACTGTGCCATATATAATGCTCTGCACCGTTCATTATGGCCCCATAGATGCTCCATAGAAAGCTGTGCCATATAGAATGCTCTGCACCATTCAGTATGGCCCCATAGATGCTCCATATAAAGCTGTGCCATATATAATGCTCTGCACCGTTCAGTATGGCCCCATAGATGCTCCACATAAAGCTGTGCCATATATAATGCTCTGCACCGTTCATTATGGCCCCATAGATGCTCCACATAAAGCTGTGCCAAATATAATGCTCTGCACCGTTCAATATGGCTCCATAGATGCTCCATAGAAAGCTGTGCCAAATATAATGCTCTGCACCGTTCAGTATGGCTCCATAGATGCTCCATAGAAAGCTGTGCCATATATAATGCTCTGCACCACTCATTATGGCCCCATAGATGCTCCATAGAAAGCTGTGCCATATATAATGCTCTGCACTGTTGATTATTGCCCCATAGATGCTCCACATAAAGCTGTGCCATATAGAATGCTCTGCACCGTTCAGTATGGCCCCATAGATGCTCCACATAAAGCTGTGCCGTATAGAATGCTGTTGTGAACTCTGTGGCCAAGCTCCCTCCTGTGGTCGTGAGTGGTACTTCGGCTGGTTCTGTCTATGAGCTTCCTTTGGTGGATGAGAGTGGTACTGCGGCTTCTGAGTTTCCTTCCTCAGGTGTTGAGGTTAAGTCGTTAGGTGCTGCTCTATTTAACTCCACCTAGTGCTTTGATCCTGGCCTCCAGTCAATGTTCTAGTATTGGTCTTGCTTCCTCCTGGATCGTTCCTGTGGCCTGTCTGCTCTGCATAAGCTAAGTTTTGCTTGTGTTGTTTTTTGTTTGCTATTTTTTCTGTCCAGCTTGCTATATTGGTTTTTCTTGCTTGCTGGAAGCTCTGGGACGCAGAGGGAGCACCTCCGTACCGTTAGTCGGTGCGGAGGGTCTTTTTGCCCCCTCTGCGTGGTTGTTTTTAGGGTTTTGTGTTGACCGCAAAGCAATCTTTCCTATCCTCGGTCTGTTCAGTAAGTCGGGCCTCACTTTGCTAAATCTATTTCATCTCTGCGTTTGTATTTTCATCTCAACTCACAGTCATTATATGTGGGGGGCTACCTTTTCCTTTCGGGTATTTCTCTGAGGCAAGGTAGGCTTATTTTTCTATCTTCAGGGCTAGCTAGTTTCTCAGGCTGTGCTCGAGGCGCATAGGACTGGTCAGGAGCGCTCCACGGCTACCTCTAGTGTGGTTGGATAGGATTAGGGATTGCGGTCAGCAGAGTTCCCACATCTCAGAGCTCGTCCTATGTTTTTTGGTAATTGTCAGGTCACTTTGTGTGCTCTGAACTTCAAGGTCTATTGTGGTTCTGAATTACCTGTTCATAACAGTACTGGAGGCCTAAAGTACTAATGCTTCTCAATAGAGGGAAAAGAGAGAGCATTTTTTTCTTCTTTGCACTGTGTTCTGTCTTTCTTTTCCCCTTTACATCAGGGTGATTCAGAACACAAGTGTGGACATGGACATTCAGGGTCTGTTCTCTTTGATGGATAACCTCGCTATAAATGTACAAAATATTCAAGATTTAGTGGTTCAGAATGAGCCTAAAATTCCTATTCCTGAGTTATTTTCTAGAGATAGAGCTAAGTTTTTGAATTTTAAAAATAATTGTAAACTATTTCTGGCTTTGAAACCCCGCTCCTCTGGTGACCCAGTTCAACAAGTTAGGATCATTATTTCTTTATTACGTGGTGACCCGCAAGACTGGGCATTTTCCCTTGCGCCAGGAGATCCTGCATTATGTAATATTGATGCGTTTTTTCTGGCGCTCGGATTGCTGTACGATGAACCTAATTCAGTGGATCAGGCAGAGAAAAATTTGCTGGCTCTGTGTCAGGGTCAGGATGAGATAGAGATTTATTGTCAGAAGTTTAGAAAGTGGTCCGTGCTCACTCAATGGAATGAATGTGCGCTGGCAGCTTTTTTCAGAAAGGGTCTCTCTGAAGCCCTTAAGGATGTCATGGTGGGATTTCCTATGCCTGCTGGTCTGAATGAGTCTATGTCTTTGGCCATTCAGATCGGTCGACGCTTGCGTGAGCGTAAATCTGTGCACCATTTGGCGGTATTATCTGAGCATAAACCTGAGCCTATGCAGTGCGATAGGACTTTGACCAGAGCTGAAAAGCAAGAACACAGACGTCAGAATGGGCTGTGTTTCTACTGTGGTGATTCCACTCATGCTATCTCCGATTGTCCTAAGCGCACTAAGCGGTTCGCTAGGTCTGCCACCATTGGTACGGTACAGTCGAAATTTCTTTTGTCCGTTACTTTGATCTGCTCTTTGTCTTCCTATTCTGTCATGGCATTTGTGGATTCAGGCGCTGCCCTGAATTTGATGGACTTGGAGTTTGCTAGGCGCTGTGGGTTTGTCTTGGAGCCCTTGCAGTGTCCTATCCCATTGAGAGGAATTGATGCTACTCCTTTGGCCAAGAATAAGCCTCAGTATTGGACCCAGCTGACCATGTGCATGGCTCCTGCGCACCAGGAGGATATTCGCTTTCTGGTGTTGCAGAATCTGCATGATGTGGTCGTGTTGGGGTTGCCATGGCTACAAGTCCATAACCCAGTATTAGATTGGAAATCAATGTCTGTGTCCAGCTGGGGTTGTCAGGGGGTACATGGTGATGTTCCATTTCTGTCTATCTCGTCATCCACCCCTTCTGAGGTCCCAGAGTTCTTGTCTGATTACCGGGATGTATTCGATGAGCCCAAGTCTAATGCCCTACCTCCGCATAGGAATTGTGATTGTGCTATCGATTGGATTCCTGGTAGTAAGTTTCCTAAGGGTCGACTGTTTAATTTATCTGTACCTGAGCACGCCGCTATGCGGAGTTACGTGAAGGAGTCTTTGGAGAAGGGTCATATTCGCCCGTCATCGTCGCCATTGGGAGCGGGGTTCTTTTTTGTGGCCAAGAAGGATGGTTCGCTGAGACCTTGTATTGATTACCGCCTTCTAAATAAAATTACGGTCAAATTTCAGTACCCCTTGCCGCTGCTGTCTGATTTGTTTGATCGGATTAAGGGGGCTAGTTGGTTCACCAAGATAGATCTTCATGGTGCATATAATCTTGGGCGTATTAAACGGGGCGATGAATGGAAAACAGCATTTAATACACCCGAAGGCCATTTTGAGTACCTGGTTATGCCATTCGGACTTTCTAATGCTCCATCAGTGTTTCAGTCCTTTATGCATGACATCTTCCGAGAGTACCTGGATAAATTCCTGATTGTATACTTGGATGATATTTTGGTCTTCTCGGATGATTGGGAGTCCCATGTGAAGCAGGTCAGAATGGTGTTCCAGGTCCTGCGTGCTAATTCTTTGTTTGTGAAGGGGTCAAAGTGTCTCTTTGGTGTTCAGAAGGTTTCATTTTTGGGGTTCATTTTTTCTCCTTCTACTATCGAGATGGACCCTGTTAAAGTTCAGGCCATTTATGATTGGACTCAGCCAACATCTCTGAAGAGTCTGCAGAAGTTCCTGGGCTTTGCTAATTTTTATCGTCGCTTCATCAAAAATTTTCTAGTATTGCTAAACCGTTGACTGATTTAACCAAGAAGGGTGCTGATGTGGTCAATTGGTCTTCTGCTGCTGTGGAAGCTTTTCAGGAGTTGAAGCGTCGTTTTTCTTCTGCCCCTGTGTTGTGCCAACCAGATGTTTCGCTTCCGTTCCAGGTCGAGGTTGATGCTTCTGAAATTGGAGCAGGGGCTGTTTTGTCGCAGAGAAGTTCTGATTGCTCGGTGATGAAACCATGCGCCTTTTTTTCCAGGAAATTTTCGCCTGCTGAGTGAAATTATGATGTTGGCAACCGAGAGTTGCTAGCCATGAAGTGGGCATTTGAGGAGTGGCGTCATTGGCTTGAAGGAGCTAAGCATCGCGTGGTGGTCTTGACTGATCACAAGAACTTGACTTATCTCGAGCCTGCCAAACGGTTGAATCCTAGACAGGCTCGTTGGTCGCTGTTTTTCTCCCGTTTTGACTTTGTGGTTTTGTACCTTCCGGGCTCTAAAAATGTGAAGGCGGATGCCCTGTCTAGGAGTTTTGTGCCCGATTCTCCGGGTTTGTCTGAGCCGGCGGGTATTCTCAAAGAGAGGGTAATTTTGTCTGCCATCTCCCCTGATTTGCGGCGGGTGCTGCAGAGATTTCAGGCTGATAGACCTGACCATTGCCCAGCGGAGAAACTGTTTGTCCCTGATAGGTGGACGAATAAAGTTATCTCTGAGGTTCATTGTTCGGTGTTGGCTGGTCATCCTGGAATCTTTGGTACCAGAGATTTGGTGGCGAGATCCTTTTGGTGGCCGTCTCTGTCGCGGGATGTGCGTTCTTTTGTGCAGTCCTGTGGGATTTGTGCTCGGGCTAAGCCCTGCTGTTCTCGTGCCAGTGGGTTGCTTTTGCCCTTGCCGGTCCCGAAGAGGCCTTGGACACATATCTCTATGGATTTTATTTCGGATCTCCCCGTCTCTCAAAGGATGTCGGTCATTTGGGTGGTTTGTGATCGCTTCTCTAAGATGGTCCATTTGGTGCCCTTGTCTAAATTGCCTTCCTCCTCTGATTTGGTGCCATTGTTTTTCCAGCATGTGGTTCGTTTACATGGCATTCCAGAGAACATCGTTTCTGACAGAGTTTCCCAGTTTGTTTCGAGGTTTTGGCGAGCCTTTTGTGCTAGGATGGGCATTGATTTGTCTTTTTCCTCGGCTTTCCATCCTCAGACAAATGGCCAGACTGAACGAACCAATCAGACCTTGGAAACATATCTGAGATGTTTTGTTTCTGCTGATCAGGATGATTGGGTGTCCTTTTTGCCTTTGGCTGAGTTCGCCCTTAATAATCGGGCCAGCTCGGCTACTTTGGTTTTGCCGTTTTTCTGCAATTCTGGGTTCCACCCTCGTTTCTCTTCAGGGCAGGTTGAGTCTTCGGACTGTCCTGGTGTGGATACTGTGGTGGATAGGTTGCAGCAGATTTGGACTCATGTAGTGGACAATTTGACTTTGTCCCAGGAGAAGGCTCAACGTTTCGCTAACCGCAGGCGCTGAGTGGGTCCCTGACTTCGTGTTGGGGATATGGTTTGGTTGTCATCTCGTTATATTCCTATGTAGGTTTCCTCTCCTAAGTTTAAGCCTCGTTTCATTGGTCCATATAGGATTTCTGAGGTTCTTAATCCTGAGTCTTTTCGTTTGACTCTTCCAGCTTCTTTTTCCATCCATAACGTATTCCATAGGTTATTTTTGCGGAGATACGTGGCACCTGTGGTTCCATCTATTGATCCTCCTGCTCCGGTTTTGGTTGAAGGGGAGTTGGAGTATATAGTGGAGAAGATTTTGGATTCTCATGTTTCGAGACGGAAACTCCAGTATTTGGTTAAGTGGAAAGGTTATGGTCAGGAAGATAATTCCTGGGTCTTTGCCTCTGATGTCCATGTTGCCGATCTGGTTCGTGCCTTTCATGTGGCTCATCCTGGTCGGCCTGGGGGCTCTGGTGAGGGTTCGGTGACCCCTCCTCAAGGGGGGGGTACTGTTGTGAATTCTGTGGCCAAGCTCCCTCCTGTGTTCGTGAGTGGTACTTCGGCTGGTTCTGTCTATGAGCTTCCTTTGGTGGATGAGAGTGGTACTGCGGCTTCTGAGTTTCCTTCCTCAGGTGTTGAGGTTAAGTCGTTAGGTGCTGCTCTATTTAACTCCACCTAGTGCTTTGATCTTGGCCTCCAGTCAATGTTCTATTATTGGTCTTGCTTCCTCCTGGATCGTTCCTGTGGCCTGTCTGCTCTGCATAAGCTAAGTTTTGCTTGTGTTGTTTTTTGTTTGCTATTTTTTCTGTCCAGCTTGCTATATTGGTTTTTCTTGCTTGCTGGAAGCTCTGGGATGCAGAGGGAGCACCTCCGTACCGTTAGTCGGTGCGGAGGGTCTTTTTGCCCCCTCTGCGTGGTTGTTTTTAGGGTTTTGTGTTGACCGCAAAGCAATCTTTCCTATCCTCGGTCTGTTCAGTAAGTCGGGCCTCACTTTGCTAAATCTATTTCATCTCTGCGTTTGTATTTTCATCTCAACTCACAGTCACAGTCACAGTGCCTTTTCCTTTGGGGTATTTCTCTGAGGCAAGGTAGGCTTATTTTTCTATCTTCAGGGCTAGCTAGTTTCTCAGGCTGTGCTCGAGGCGCATAGGACTGGTCAGGAGCGCTCCACGGCTACCTCTAGTGTGGTTGGGTAGGATTAGGGATTGCGGTCAGCAGAGTTCCCACGTCTCAGAGCTCGTCCTATGTTTTTTGGTAATTGTCAGGTCACTTTGTGTGCTCTGAACTTCAAGGTCTATTGTGGTTCTGAATTACCTGTTCATAACAGAATGCTCTGCACCATTCATTATGGCCCCATAGATGCTCCACATAAAGCTGTGCCATATATAATGCTCTGCACTGTTCATTATGGCCCCATAGATGCTCCATATAAAGCTGTGCCATATAGAATTCTCTGCACCGTTCATTATGGCCCCATAGATGCTCCATATAAAGCTGTGCCATATAGAATGCTCTGCACCGTTCATTAAGGCCCCATAGATGCTCCATATAAAGCTGTGCCATATATAATGCTCTGCACCGTTCATTATGGCCCCATAGATGCTCCACATAAAGCTGTGCCATATATAATGCTCTGCACCGTTCAGTATGGCCCCATAGATGCTCCACATAAAGCTGCCCCATATATAATGCTCTGCCCCGTTCATTATGGCCCCATAGATGCTCCACATAAAGCTGTGCCACATAGAATGCTCTGGACCATTCATTATGGCCCCATAGATGCTCCATATAAATCTGTGCAATATAGAATGCTGCTGCTGCAATAAAAAAAATGACATACTCACCTCTCTTGCTGCCCGCAGCTCCTCAGCATCCCGTCTCGGCGTCTCTCCGCACTGACTGTTCAGGCAGAGGGCGGCGCGTACACTAGTACGTCATCGCGCCCTCTGACCTGAACAGTCAGAGCAAGAGGACGGGAAGACGGAGCGGCGCCCGGCGGGTGGAATGTGGACAGGTAACTATGACATATTTACCTGCTCCCGGCGTCCCTGGCTCCTTCCCCCGGACAGCTGGTCTCCGGGTGCCGCAGCCTCTTCCTCTGTCAGCGGTCACCGTTACCGCTCATTAGAGGAATGAATATGCGGCTCCACCCCTATGGGACTGGAGTCCATATTCATAATTTTAATGAGTGGTACCACGTGACCGCTGAACAGGGGAAGTGCTGCGGCACCGAAGACCATGGGACGGGCAGGGGGAGCGTCGGGACTAGGTGAGTATATGACAGTCCTCTCTCCCCCTCACTCGCCGATCTTGACTCAAGTATAAGTCGAGAGGGGCACTTTCAGCCCAAAAATTTGGGCTGAAAATCTCAGCTTATACTCGAGTATATACGGTATTTAAAAAAATTTACATTTTCTTCTATTTTTGTACAATCACAAAATACTTAAAGGGACTCTGTCACCTGAATTTGGCGGGACTGGTTTTAGGTCATATGGGCGGAGTTTTCGGGTATTTGATTCACCCTTTCCTTACCCACTGGCTGCATGCTGGCTGCAATATTGGATTGAAGTTCATTCTCTGTCCTCCATAATACACGCCTGCACAAAGCAATCTTGCCTTGTGCAGGCGTGTACTATGGAGGACAGAGAATGAACTTCAATCCAATATTGCAGCCAGCATGCAGCCAGCGGGTAAGGAAAGGGTGAATCAAACACCCGAAAACCCCGCCCATATGACCCAAAGCCAGTCCCGCCAAATTCAGGTGACAGGTTCCCTTTAAGTGACCTGTGCTACAATTGCAGAACTTTTTTAGACTTCTGAATCAAAGAAATATTTATAGAGTGCCCCATATATTGGAATCCCTTTTTTTAAACATTTATCTTACAATTTTAAAGAGAATTTGTCACATACTTAAAAAAAATACCTTGTAAAAAATTTCTGAGCTCCGGATTCTGTCTCACTTTTCTGTTTTACGTTGCATTGCTCCATTGCAGAGAAATTCACATTTGTTTCTTCTGGAGCGCACTATGTGAAATCTCTGCTTGGAGATTCTTCACCGTCTTTTCTAGAGGCCTGCGCGTTTTCCCCTTCCTTCCAGATGCTGCCAATAACAACACTGCAGCATTTGAGACTGATAGATTGCTAGATTAGCTGCAGAGCTGTGATTGGCAGCATATGGGAGAGTGTGGTGAAAGTGCACGCCCCCAGAGAAGATTCTGAAAAAAATGCCTTGTTGGACTACAAAGCAGAGATTTCTCATACTGCGCTACAGATTAAAAAAATGTGAATAGCTCTGCAATGGAGTGACACACCGCAAAATGGAAAAGCATGGCATGATCAGGAGAGCTCAGGGATTTTTACAAGGCAGTTAACTCAATTTTTTGAGCAAGTGACATGGCCTCTTTAATTCACTTTTCATACCCGATAATGGGTTAGCTTCAGTACATGAGTCAACCCTTTGAAATAGGCTGTCAGATAAATAACATTCCATTTTCAAGGTGAAATTCTACTGGTGATTGGCTGATTGACGCATCTGTGAAAGTTGAGTAACACATGTCTGGAGTCTAATTATACAATGTGTTCATATTTTGTTACCATGGGGACACATAGCTCTGCATTGGACCTGTACCCAGAAAAATGGAATTTTATTTAGGTTGAATTGTAATAATGGAATATTACTGCCAATGTGAATAAAGTATTCAATCTTTTGTCAAAATCTAATATATATTTAGGAAGGATGTGTGCACAGGAGTGGGCTCAGTAATTAAGACCGATCCATCATGCGCAGGTTGGAGCTATGTTATTGTATCTGAGAATAACTGGGCCGATCACAACAGTTTAACCTATGAGATGCCGCTGTCAATCATTACATCAGAATATAGGTGGATAGGAATGGGGGATGTTGTTGCTTCCCATATTCATTGACTCTCCAACGATGAGTTTTTGGTGTGCCGATGGGTTGTCGAGGGTGTATTTTTTACAAGGCTATCTTGTTCAAGCCTATGATCTCCGCAGGGACTAGGGGTATATCTGTTTGTTTGGCTGATACACAGTCTTCTGTGGCCACCACCACGGTCACTAGAACATGGGACACATGTCCCAGTTTGAATAGAGTAGACATATGTACACATCACCACTCCATTCAAAATCTGTGGGACTAGGCGACTAAAATGTTCTCCTACCTCCACCAGTCCCATAGAGTTTTTAGAAATCAGTACAACTCTACCAAAGGCTGACGCTATACATGGAATATAAGATTTTCTCTTTTGTACTAACCCTAGCCATAATAAATCCATCTATGTCCAAGTGCTACTTTCATTATGCAATTTCACATTGCATTTTCCATTTTTAGAACTGAGAAGAGACCACGGTGTTAACATTATGTTCTGGCACAGTGCGGAACAGAAAATGCAGAGATTGCTTTTCTTTTCTGTTTTTATTGCTTCTTTTTTTCCATCTTTGCTACAAAAGACACAGTCACATTTTTTTTAGTAGAGTCATAGTAAAATCTTGCTTTTGCTTATTAGGCTTTATAAGTGTTTGGATCAATGTATGAAATATATATATATATATATATATATATATATATATATATATATTTGTATATTTAAATGTGCCATTTTTTTTCCTTCAAAGGTCTTTACAGGTATTTTTACGGCTGAAATGGTATTTAAGCTGATTGCCCTTGATCCATATTATTATTTCCAAGTCGGATGGAACATATTTGATAGTATTATTGTTTCCCTCAGTTTGATGGAACTCGGTCTTTCAAACGTCGAAGGGTTGTCAGTTCTCAGATCATTCAGATTGGTAAGTGTATCAAATGTATGCAAATGATTGTTTGGAATAATTATCAAACAGTTACTAGTGATATGATGGAAATGTAAATGAATGTAAAGACTAAGGCAGAGTCATTAATTTGCGAGAGTAATCCTTAAAAATTGAGAGACTGTTCAAGAAGGGCAGTATTGAGGTGGCCACCAATAAAAGTCTTATAGCCCTAAAGTCCAGGGCTGTTATTAGAGAGACTGGAGAAAAAATGTCCTTAGGGTACTTCACCAGTCAGAGTTTTATAGGAGAGTGGAAAAAAGAAAAAGTAATCGTTTTTAAAAACACATATGACATCTAATTTCTGACATCAAATTTGAATAAAATACTCCAATAAGACCAAAATTGGGCATTGTGAGGATGTAAGAATGCAAATCTAGGATCTGACATTTCTGTTAGTTAGAAGGATGACATATTGCATTTTTGATGTTTGTAAAACTAATTTAAAGGAGTTTTCTGATATCTAAAAACTTTTTGGAAACAGCATGAATGGTTTTAAAGCAATAAAATGATGCATACTCACCCACATCAATTTCTGTGGATCTTGTGAAGGCTACTTCTGGACAGGAAGCAAAGAAGTTCATTCACCTGACCACTAAATTCTGTTATTGGCTGCAGTGGTCAGGTAACTGGAACATAATGCCATCCGAGGCTCACCTGATGACTTCATGTGCTAGTCACTTAAAGGGAACCTGTCACCCCCAAAATCGAAGATGAGCTAAGCCCACCAGCATCAGGGGCTTATCTACAGCATTCTGTAATGCTGTAGATAAGCCCCGATGTATCCTGAAAGAGGAGAAAAAGAGGTTAGATTATACTCACCCAGGGGCGGTCCCGCTGCGGTCCGGTCCGATGGGCGTCGTGGTCCGGTCTGGGGCCCCCTATCTTCACTTCACAATACTCACCTGGGGCCTCCTATCTTCACTTCACAATACTCACCTGTGAGGTGGTCCGATCCGATGGGCGTCGTGGCCCGGGGCCTCCCATCTTCATAGGATGACGTCCTCTTTTTGTCTTCATGCTGCGGCTCTGGCGCAGCCATACTTTGTCTGCCCTGTTGAGGGCAGAGCAAAGTACTGCAGTGCCCAGGCACCGGGAAAGGTCAGAGAGGCACGGCGCCTGTGCACTGCAGTACTTTGCTCTGCCCTCAACAGGGCAGACAAAGTACACCTGCGCCAGAGCCACAGCATGAATACAAGAAGAGGACATCATCGTAAGAAGATAGGAGGCCCCAGACCGGACCACGACGCCCATCGGACCGGACCGCAGCGGGACCGCCCCTGGGTGAGTATAATCTAACCTCTTTTTCTCATCTTTGAGGATACATCGGGGGCTTATCTACAGCATTACAGAATACTTTAAATAAGCCCCTGATGCCGGTGGGCTTAGCTCATCTTCGATTTTGGGTTTGACAGGTTCCCTTTAAACTCTGCAGCCAATTACACGCCTCAGCAGACAGGTCAGATGTGAGTCAATCCTTTTGAAGGGGTTTTACCACCAATGCCTCCCTTTACAAGATCCCATTTCAGCACTTACCCAGCCCCCACTGATCTCTGCTTGTAATCACTGGATAAATCAGTTACTTTTTTCAGCTAATGTTTTGCTGAATGGGTAAGATAGTACCGAAAGTAAAGACCCGTGCGGGCAAGGTAAGCATCAGAGCTGGAGCTGTGGGGGATTGCCTGGGTGTAAGAACAGTAATAACTTTTTTTCTAATTTAATACCTTTCTGAATCCTTTTCGGAATATTTTATTTCTTGGCCAAAGTAATTCAATGTAGACATTACTTATGACATGAAAGCAATGCAGCTGAAAGCAAGTAAAACTTAAGAGTAACACTTTTCTTTTTCTCCTTCAGCTTCGTGTCTTCAAATTGGCAAAATCATGGCCAACCCTCAACATGCTGATCAAGATCATCGGTAACTCAGTGGGAGCTTTGGGAAATCTGACCTTAGTATTGGCCATCATAGTGTTCATCTTTGCCGTAGTTGGCATGCAGCTGTTTGGTAAAAGCTACAAGGAATGTGTCTGTAAGATTGCTCCCGATACTTGTACTCTTCCTCGCTGGCACATGAATGACTTCTTCCACTCCTTCCTGATTGTATTCCGAGTGCTATGTGGAGAATGGATCGAGACCATGTGGGACTGTATGGAGGTGGCAGGACAATCTATGTGTTTAACAGTGTTTCTAATGGTGATGGTCATCGGAAATTTAGTGGTAAGTTATGTCATTGACGAATATTCCTGAAAATGTAATGGGATGCTTTAGGTATGCTTGTGCATGTGAAAAGTTGTTATTTCTGTATCAACTTTCCAGTGAGCAAGCCATGGGAGGAGAAGTAACTCTATGTCTTAGTGTGGCATGTGATTTTAAAGTACAGGGAGACTGAAGTTGGCCGGATCCAGCTAGCTTCCGAGTGTTGGTAACAGGCTGACATAGAGTCTCCCTGTGCTATGCACTCCTTGCCTAAGTAACCGGCCACACTGGGTCAGCAAGGGTACATTGCAAATTAGCTTGTTTTACAAGCATTACACAATTTACCCATTTATGAACATGAGATTACCCTTTAACAGATACTTATCGTTACTAGAAAATCATTGTCTACTACACTGTTCCATACTTTTTTTGGTGGCATGCTGCTTAGCCAATCACCTTTAAGGCTACTTTCACACTAGCGTCGTTTGGCCTCCGTCGCAATGCGTCGTTTTGGAGAAAAAATGCATTCTGTAAAGTTGACTGCAGGAGGCGTTTTTTCTCCATAGACTTTCATTAGCGACGCATTGCGACGGATTGCCACATGTCGCATCCGTCGTGCGATGGATGCGTCGTGTTTTTGCAGTCCGTCGGGACAAAAAAAACGTTCCATGCAACGTTTTTTTGTCCGTCGGTTCCGCTTTTCCCGACCGGGCATGCACGGCTGGAACTCCGCACCCTCCCCCCGGACCTTACAATGGGGCAGCGGATGCATTGAAAAACTGCATCCGCTGCCCCCCGTTGTGATTTTATTTCACAGTATGCGTCGGTACATCGGCCCGATGCACTGCGACGGGCCAGTACCCACGCTAATGTGAAAGCAGCCTAAGACTATCTGGTAATAGAATCCAATAGACATGTTTAACACATATATTGGAAGCTTTCCCATAATTTGAAATGGGGCTTATGTGAGATCCATTTACCAGATGCTCGGTGAATTTTTCATGACAAAACCATTAAAAAGATACCATCAAAGTCTATGGGTGATGCATGTCACTGTCAATTAATGGATCCAGATAGTCTAAAGTGGCATCAATTCAATCAATGCTTACAGCGAATTTTCTAAAATGGCATATGCATTTAAAAGACCTTTCAACAATTTTTTCATGTTGAGCTGGATACAAGATGTAATAGTGGGTACAGAGTGGAATAAAACTTTTTTTAATTTCACCTCTCCGTTGCGGAGATATTAGCAATCACAGTATTGGCCCCCAAATGAGTTAACTTTAGTTAAGTCCAAGTGGGTATTTCATATACTTTTCACTTGGTTTGTGCACTTTTTACCCTTGTTAAGGCCAAGTGGGTTTTACATATAGTTTTCACTTGGTGCGTGCAGTTTTTACCTTTGTATGAGCTGCTAACAAGTGGGTCTCATCAAAGTGCAAGCCCCAAGTGAAAACTATCTGTAACATCTCCTTGGACTTAACTAAAGTTAACTCATTAGGTGCAAATACTTTGATTGCTAATATCTATAGGTGAAATTAAAAAAATAAAAGCTTTATTCTACTCTGCAGCCAGTATTACATACTTTGTCCACCTCAACATGAAACATTTGGTGAAAGATCCTCTTTAGCATATACTTTTTTCTTTGCTGGACTTTTTTTGCACTATGCCAACATATATATGGAAGTTAAAAGGACACACTTTTGGCCTCTGTCTGGCAATACAACTCTTTGGATACATTTAACATGCACTGTACAATAGTAGCGCAAAACAAAGAAAAAAATCTAATGTGAACAGGGCTTAAGATTATGTCAATCTCCTAGAAGAGGTCCAAATTATCAGGTGTGAGTAGGGCCAACTGAAGAATCCCCACAACTTTTGTTGGGCCTTAAATTAAAAAGGGTAATTTTTCCAATTTCAATACCTGAGTGAAAAAGTAGCATTTAGTTTATATTCATAATGATTTAGCAATTTCCTGATGTGTTGTCTTATCTTTTAATTGCTTCCGTAGGTGTTAAACCTGTTCTTAGCTTTGCTGTTGAGCTCATTTAGCTCTGACAATCTTGCTGCTACAGACGATGATAATGAAATGAATAATTTGCAAATTGCTGTGGCCAGAATGCACATTGGGATAGCTTACGTCAAGAAGAGCGTACGCGAGTTTATCCAAAATGCATTTGTCAAAAAGAAGAAGGAATTAGAGGAAAACAAACCCCTAGATGACATGCAAAACCAAAAAGACAGCTGCATATCCAATCACACCACTGTGGAAATCAGCAAAGATTTCGACTACTTGAAAGACGGGAATGGAACTACTGCCACAAGTGGAATCGGTAGCAGCGTTGAGAAATACATCATTGATGAAAGTGATTACATGTCCTTCATACACAACCCAAGCCTCACTGTAACCGTACCTATCGCTGTGGGAGAATCGGATTTTGAAAACCTGAATACAGAGGAATTTAGTAGCGAGTCAGATCTGGAAGAGAGCAAAGATGTAAGACTGGCATTTTCTTTTTCTTATAGTGGTTAGTTTGAAACAATCCTATTGTAATGTATTTTATGTTCTTATATGCAGTTTTCAGTAGACATGTTTAATCATCCAATGATTTTTGTGTAAGTTAATCTCCAAAGCTGATTCTTAGTTACTGGATGGGTTTTTTTTTTACGCTTAAAGAAGGGTGAAACAACTGGGCGCTGATCTTCTCCTCTTCTTCCTGAACCTCATTTTTGGGCCTTTTAGGGTTTGTTGTCTTGACACGTGATCAATGTCATATCCAGGCTTGCAAGGTTTCAATGATTCACTGAATTGTTGGTTTTTCTGTAGGTCAGATTGGAGGATGACTTCCTCCTCTTCTTCCTGAATATCATTTTTGGGTTGCTTCAGGGTGCACCTCATTGACCAGTTGAGGGATTCCCACTGTGCTTCTGTAGATTTTTTTCTGCTCTTTGGGTTAGGGTCTGTGAATATTCCTTCATAGATGATTTGTTGGAGGTTAGAGGTAATTGTGTGTTGACCAGATTTGCATTCCTTCACCGTGCACCGTTTTGGCCTGTTAAAAGGTTGTGTGCAGTGGTGAGCAGTTCATATTATCACCCTTGGGAGCCCATGGTTTTTTATTCCAGATATTTTTTTAACCATGTGGCCTGGTAGTACTAGCGATGTTGCTAGTGTTGTTGTATTATGAGGAATGGACACAGACAGAAGAGGGCCCATGTGCAAGAACACTATATGGGTCTTTAGCAGTCCAATAGCTTATCATAATATGCTATTCCATATCCTTTGGAGGTGGTAGTGGGCCCTCTTGGTTGTTGATCTTTGGGCGGCTTCAAAGGTTACACCAATTTTATGTCCATCCATAGCTATTTCCACAAGTCCACACTAAGGGCATAATGCCACAGGCATCCAGCTTACACATGTGATCGGAAGGAAGTAGACTCCAGTGTAGAGGGCATAACTGTTAGGGTTCTGTTGGATTGTGAGGATGGTTTCCATAGTTGATAGGATGTGTTCAGTTCTCTTCCTCCGTTACCTGTGTAATTGATGTTGACCCCAGAGCCTGATAGAAGTCTGTCTTTATATCGGTGTCTGCCTTGGATTTACTTATGTCACATCCAAATCCTTTTATAGACACATATACTGCACCCAATGTGCGGTGATCAATCATATACTAATGCAGTCAGTGCTCGTTTAATAACATTAACCTATTGAAACTATTTTGGTTGAAATACTACTGTTTTCTTACGTTGTTTTTTTAAACTTTTATTTTTCAATCTTTTATAGATCAGACTTAATGGGTTGTCCAGTCTTAGGTTACAAGTCTGCAGTCACTCTATGTGAGCATTCTCCGGCACCAGTGCCAAGAGCGGGCAGTCATGTGACCACAAGTACACAATTTGCATACTTCTGGCCACATTCCTACTAGACTGTGTCCGGCCTACGTCAATGCACTTGCAGTGAGTGAGGCCACGACCATCTAATTGGAACATGACCACATGTGTGCAAATCACATACTTGCAGTTTCGTGCCCGCTGCTCCCAATGCTGTGATCGGGGAATCCTCACAGCGCACAGTGCACATGATGTGAGGTTTCGCAAGTGAGCAGTCACATAGAGGGATTGCAGACTTGTACCCCAAAGCCAGGCACCCCTGTAAATTTAATCCTAAACATACATTCCTGTGGTGGCTGAGAGCAGATATTTTTAGTCTGGGACTGGGCCAATATCCATGGCAACTTCCTATGCTATTAATATCAGCTGTATGCCTAGCCTTTGCTGGTTATTAATGATACAGGTAAACTATATCATCTTTTATTTGGTGTCCCCATTTTAATAACCAGAAAAGGCTTAGTATACAGCTATGAACGTATATTAATAGCCAGGGAAGCTCCATGGGTATTATAAAAATCTGTCTCCAGCTGTCCACTTTCCCTCTGCTGGTTAATAAAATTTTGAGGGACCGCACGTCATTTTTTTCAGAAAATAATTTATTAATAAAATACATGTACAGTAAGCTACACTGGCAAAGCACTGACTATATAGCTCAATTACATATTTATGTCTGTTTATCTGTATCTATCTATGTGTCTGTATACATACAGTGGGGCAAAAAAGTATTTAGTCAGTCAGCAATAGTGCAAGTTCCACCACTTAAAAAGATGAGAGGCGTCTGTAATTTACATCATAGGTAGACCTCAACTATGGGAGACAAACTGAGAAAAAAAAATCCAGAAAATCACATTGTCTGTTTTTTTAAAAAAAAAATTTGCATTTTATGGTGGAAAATAAGTATTTGGTCAGAAACAAACAATCAAGATTTCTGGCTCTCACAGACCTGTAACTTCTTCTTTAAGAGTCTCCTCTTTCCTCCACTCATTACCTGTAGTAATGGCACCTGTTTAAACTTGTTATCAGTATAAAAAGACACCTGTGCACACCCTCAAACAGTCTGACTCCAAACTCCACTATGGTGAAGACCAAAGAGCTGTCAAAGGACACCAGAAACAAAATTGTAGCCCTGCACCAGGCTGGGAAGACTGAATCTGCAATAGCCAACCAGCTTGGAGTGAAGAAATCAACAGTGGGAGCAATAATTAGAAAATGGAAGACATACAAGACCACTGATAATCTCCCTCGATCTGGGGCTCCACACAAAATCCCACCCCGTGGGGTCAGAATGATCACAAGAACGGTGAGCAAAAATCCCAGAACCACGCGGGGGGACCTAGTGAATGAACTGCAGAGAGCTGGGACCAATGTAACAAGGCCTACCATAAGTAACACACTACACCACCATGGACTCAGATCCTGTAGTGCCAGACGTGTCCCACTGCTTAAGCCAGTACATGTCCGGGCCCCTCTGAAGTTTGCTAGAGAGCATTTGGATGATCCAGAGGAGTTTTGGGAGAATGTCCTATGGTCTGATGAAACCAAACTGGAACTGTTTGGTAGAAACACAACTTGTCGTGTTTGGAGGAAAAAGAATACTGAGTTGCATCCATCAAACACCATACCTACTGTAAAGGATGGTGGTGGAAACATCATGCTTTGGGGCTGTTTCTCTGCAAAGGGGCCAGGACGACTGATCCGGGTACATGAAAGAATGAATGGGGCCATGTATCGTGAGATTTTGAGTGCAAACCTCCTTCCATCAGCAAGGGCATTGAAGATGAAACGTGGCTGGGTCTTTCAACATGACAATGATCCAAAGCACACCGCCAGGGCAATGAAGGAGTGGCTTCGTAAGAAGCATTTCAAGGTCCTGGAGTGGCCTAGCCAGTCTCCAGATCTCAACCCTATAGAAAACCTTTGGAGGGAGTTGAAAGTCCGTGTTGCCAAGCGAATAGCCAAAAACATCACTGCTCTAGAGGAGATCTGCATGGAGGAATGGGCCAACATACCAACAACAGTGTGTGGCAACCTTGTGAAGACTTACAGAAAACGTTTGACCTCTGTCATTGCCAACAAAGGATATATTACAAAGTATTGAGATGAAATTTTGTTTCTGACCAAATACTTATTTTCCACCATAATATGCAAAAAAAATTATAAAAAAACAGACAATGTGATTTTCTGGATTTTTTTTTCTCAGTTTGTCTCCCATAGTTGAGGTCTACCTATGATGTAAATTACAGACGCCTCTCATCTTCTTAAGTGGTGGAACTTGCACTATTGCTGACTGACTAAATACTTTTTTGCCCCACTGTATGTATCTGATATATATATATATATATATATATATATATATATATATATATATATATATATATATATATATAAAGAATATTTCCTTTGAAAACTTTGTTTAAATGACATGGAGAATTACTCTATGTAAAAGCTCATGTGAAAATCGCATTGCAATCGAATCATATTTTCATGTACATTGGATGTCATTTGGATGCTAGGTGATAAAAATCGCATTGTACTCGCAATAAAATCACTGACACTTGTCCGATTTTTCTGGACTGATATCAGCCAGGTTTTTTTTTACAGTAATGGGTATGAGCCCTTAATATACCATATTTTCCGCTTTGTAAGACGCACTTTTTTCCCCCAAAATTTGGGGGGAAAATGGGGGGTGCGTCTTACAATGCGGACATACCTTATCTGTGCTGCCGCTGCGGGTGTCCGATGCTTGCCGCCATACTATCCCCGATGCTGCCGTGTGCTGCTGCTACCGCCGCGCTGTGTCCCCTGTGCTGCTGCCGCCACGCTGTGTCCCCTGTGCTGCTGCCGTGCTGTGTCCTCTGTGCTGCTGCCGCCGCGTTGTGTCACAGGTGCTTGCTGCCGCTCTCTGTCCCGTGCTGCATGGGGGGGCTCTCCAGTTCCATCCATGCCTTCCTGTGCAGTGGATTCTTTCCAGGAAAATGGCCGCCGGGAGGTCTCGGGAGATGAGATCTCAGTGCTGAAATCTCATCTCCCGAGATCTTGTTGCTGAGATCTTCATCTGCGCATGCGCCACCTCCCGGCGGCCATTTTCCCAGAAGGAATCCAACGAACAGGAAAGCATGGATGGAACTGATGGCTTCCCCATGCAGCACGGGACAGAGAGCAGCGGCAGCACCCGGCAGCATTAGACAGACCATGGCATCAAGCATCGGTGACACAGCACGGCAGCATCACCCGGTAAAAGAGCGCAGCAGCAAGCATCAGGGATACAGCATGGCAGAAGCATCCAGTAAAAAAAAAGTGTGGCAGCAAGCATCATGGACACAGCATGGTGGCAGCACCCGGCAGCAAGGGACAGAGTGCAATGGCAAGCTTCGGGGACACAGCATGGCGGCAGCACACGGCAGCATGGGACAGAGTGCGACGGCAACACCCACCTCCTGCAGCAGCAATGCTGAGACCCCACTTCACCACAGCCACCACCCCGGTAAGCAATAAGATGCATGGATTATAAGAAGCACCACCATTTTATTAAAAATGTTTTTTTCCTATTTTTCTCAAAATTTGGGGTGCGTCTTATAATCCGGAGCGTCTTATAAAGCGAAAAATACGGTAAGTCTGGAATTACTCTGTGACTTAAATGATATAAACTACTTTGGCTTTTTATTTACTTAAATTCATGTATTTTATGCTAAAAATAATTTAAAATCATTTCAAACATCTAAAACATAAAAAGAGAGAAATATAAACAAGACACTGTCCCTTATTCACCAATTTATTAGAAAATAAGTTCCCACGCAGGTCCAACGCAGTCCAGCTTTTTTTTTTCTTTTAAGAAATTGGTGAACCAGGGAAAAAGACAGGGAGTGTTTTTTCAAATAAAATATTTTTTGTGTGTATGTTTTTATTTTTGACAATTCACAGCTGACATCAACCCCAACTACCATAACCCTGATTGCCACCGCACCAGGGCAATCGGGAAGGCAAAGCATCAGAGTTGGCTCATCTCATGTGATGTGTCACTTCTGGGTCAGCTGCCGGCTTGTATTTCTAGGGTGGGAAGGGCACAATAATAAGGGACCTTCGCAGCCTGATAAGATCAGATCACGACTGTCTGCTTTATCTTTACTGGTTATCAAAAATAGAGAGGACCCCACGTCATTTATTTTATACTCAGATGTCAGCAAACCCTTTGACTAAGGCTAATATAACAAGATAAAATTGGATCAATTAAGCAAATCACACTCTGATCAGAGTTTAATCAGAGTGTGATCACAGTGTGTAAGTGTATGGAGATTGGACAGCACTCAGATGTCATAATAATGCAGTCTGATGTTTCCCACTCACTGATTGACTTGCATGGCCAAGCGTGATGTGAATCAGATCAGATTGCAGTGATCTTTTTCTTGGGACCAACTCTGTCAAAGGAAAAAAGCGGACATGTGCTCGGCCAAATAGAATAACACAGGGACAAGTGCAATCCAACATTTTGTTGATGTGGTCAGTAAATACGCTTGCCTGCAACTGCCCTAAAGTAAAATATGGTGTACAGCTCTACCTCCATAATTGTGGATGAAATGCACCACATAGCGCTCGTGTGTTAAGAGTTTTGTTTAGAGATGTGCCATAATGGAAAAGTTGTTGTATAAAGGTGTCTTTTATCGTGACATTGATATACTGTATGTGGGTTCCCCTGTATTATTGATAACTAGCCAGGCAACACTGACAGCTGCGGGCTGCAACCCTCAGCTGTTAGTTTTAGCAAGGCTGGTTATCAAGAATAGAGGGGTTCCCACACTTTTTTGCAGACTTGGTAAGGGGTCATCATTGAAGCATGATGCGAGCAAGGCGTTACGCCAAGCCTACTATTCAGTAGTGCCAGGAATGCTGGCGGCTAGGATGAGGTTTGCAAAGCTTTGGTCCAGCATTCACGAACTAATGTTGCGGCCACTGTACTAGAGTCCTGCAAATCTTATTGCTTAACTCTGTAAATTACATGTTAAAGTTTGGAGGGGTTCAACTATCCAGGAGAGTGATAATGGCATGCTGATTTGTTCTGTTTTTAGCTGCAGTGTTGTGATAGGCAATTCAGTATCACAATGGACATAGCGGTCAGAGCACATACAGTGATCTGACAATAACCCAAAATAATAGAACGAGCTCTGAGACGTGGGAACTCTGCAGACCGCAATCCCTAATCCTCTCCAAACAACACTAGAGGCAGCCGTGGATTGCGCCTAACTCTGCCTATGCAACTCGGCACAGCCTGAGAAACTAACTAGCCTGAAGATAGAAAATAAGCCTACCTTGCCTCACTTTCCTCCACAAACGGAAGCTCCCAGAGAGAATCAGCCGAAGTACCACTTGTGACCACAGGAGGGAGCTCTGCCACAGAATTCACAACAGTACCCCCCCTTGAGGAGGGGTCACCGAACCCTCACCAGAGCCCCCAGGCCGACCAGGATGAGCCACATGGAAGGCACGAACAAGATCGGGAGCATGGACATCAGAGGCAAAAACCCAGGAATTATCTTCCTGAGCATAACCCTTCCATTTAACCAGATACTGGAGTTTCCGTCTTGAAACACGAGAATCCAAAATCTTCTCCACAATATACTCCAATTCCCCCTCCACCAAAACCGGGGGAGGAGGGTCAACAGATGGAACCATAGGTGCCACGTATCTCCGCAACAATGACCTATGGAATACGTTATGTATGGAAAAAGAATCTGGGAGGGTCAGACGAAAAGACACAGGATTAAGAACCTCAGAAATCCTATACGGACCAATGAAACGAGGTTTAAACTTCATAGGAATACGACGAGAAGACAACCAAACCAGATCCCCAACACGAAGTCGGGGACCCACACGGCGTCTACGATTAGCGAAACGTTGAGCCTTCTCCTGGGACAAGGTCAAATTGTCCACTACATGAGTCCAAATCTGCTGCAACCTGTCCACCACAGCATCCACACCAGGACAGTCCGAAGACTCAACCTGTCCTGAAGAGAAACGAGGATGGAACCTAGAATTGCAGAAAAATGGCGAAACCAAGGTAGCCGAGCTGGCCCGATTATTAAGGGCGAACTCAGCCAAAGGCAAAAAGGACACCCAGTCATCCTGATCGGCAGAAACAAAGCATCTCAGATAGGTTTCCAAGGTCTGATTGGTTCGTTCGGTCTGGCCATTAGTCTGAGGATGGAAAGCCGAGGAAAAAGACAAGTCAATGCCCATCCTACCACAAAAGGCTCGCCAAAACCTCGAAACAAACTGGGAACCTCTGTCAGAAATGATATTCTCTGGAATGCCATGCAAACGAACCACATGCTGGAAGAACAATGGCACCAAATCAGAGGAGGAAGGCAATTTAGACAAGGGTACCAGATGGACCATCTTAGAAAAGCGATCACAGACCACCCAAATGACTGATATCTTTTGAGAAACGGGAAGATCTGAAATAAAATCCATAGAGATATGTGTCCAAGGCCTCTTCGGGACCGGCAAGGGCAAAAGCAACCCACTGGCACGAGAACAGCAGGGCTTAGCCCGAGCACAAATCCCACAGGACTGCACAAAAGTACGCACATCCCGCGACAGAGATGGCCACCAAAAGGATCTAGCCACTAACTCTCTGGTACCAAAGATTCCAGGATGACCAGCCAACACCGAACAATGAACCTCAGAGATAACTTTATTCGTCCACCTATCAGGGACAAACAGTTTCTCCGCTGGACAACGATCAGGTTTATTAGCCTGAAATTTTTGCAGCACCCGCCGCAAATCAGGGGAGATGGCAGACACAATTACTCCTTCCTTGAGGATACCCGCCGGCTCAGATAAACCCGGAGAGTCGGGCACAAAACTCCTAGACAGAGCATCCGCCTTCACATTTTTAGAGCCCGGAAGGTACGAAATCACAAAGTCAAAACGGGCAAAAAACAGTGACCAACGAGCCTGTCTAGGATTCAAACGCTTAGCAGACTCGAGATAAGTCAAGTTCTTATGATCAGTCAATACCACAACGCGATGCTTAGCTCCTTCAAGCCAATGACGCCACTCCTCGAATGCCCACTTCATGGCCAGCAACTCTCGGTTGCCCACATCATAATTTCGCTCAGCAGGCGAAAACTTCCTGGAAAAAAAAGCGCATGGTTTCATCACTGAGCAATCAGAACCTCTCTGCGACAAAACAGCCCCTGCTCCAATCTCAGAAGCATCAACCTCGACCTGGAACGGAAGAGAAACATCTGGTTGACACAACACAGGGGCAGAAGAAAAACGACGCTTCAACTCTTGAAAAGCTTCCACAGCAGCAGAAGACCAATTGACCAAATCAGCACCCTTCTTGGTCAAATCGGTCAATGGTTTGGCAATACTAGAAAAATTGCAGATGAAGCGACGATAAAAATTAGCAAAGCCCAGGAACTTTTGTAGACTCTTCAGAGATGTCGGCTGAGTCCAATCATGGATGGCTTGGATCTTAACAGGATCCATCTCGATAGTAGAAGGGGAAAAGATGAACCCCAAAAATGAAACCTTCTGCACACCAAAGAGACACTTTGATCCCTTCACAAACAAAGAATTAGCACGCAGGACCTGAAAAACCTTTCTGACCTTCACATGAGACTCCCAATCATCCGAGAAGATCAAAATGTCATCCAAGTACACAATCAGGAATTTATCCAGGTACTCTCGGAAGATGTCATGCATAAAGGACTGAAACACAAATGGAGCATTGGCAAGTCCGAATGGCATCACTAGATACTCAAAATGACCCTCGGGTGTATTAAATGCAGTTTTCCATTCATCGCCTCGCCTGATTCGCACCAGATTATACGCACCACGAAGATCAATCTTGGTGAACCAACTAGCCCCCTTAATCCGAGCAAACAAATCAGATAACAATGGCAAGGGGTACTGAAATTTAACAGTGATCTTATTAAGAAGGCGGTAATCTATACAAGGTCTCAGCGAACCATCCTTCTTGGCTACAAAAAAGAACCCTGCTCCTAATGGCGACGATGACGGGCGAATATGCCCCTTCTCCAGGGATTCCTTCACATAACTGCGCATAGCGGTGTGCTCAGGCACGGATAAATTAAACAGTCGACCTTTTGGGAATTTACTACCAGGAATCAAATTGATAGCACAATCACAATCCCTATGCGGAGGTAGGGCATCGGACTTGGGCTCATCAAATACATCCCGGTAATCAGACAAGAACTCTGGAACCTCAGAAGGGGTGGATGACGAAATTGACAGAAATGGAACATCACCATGTACCCCCTGACAACCCCAGCTGGACACCGACATGGATTTCTAATCCAATACTGGATTATGGGCTTGTAGCCATGGCAACCCCAACACGACCACATCATGCAGATTATGCAACACCAGAAAGCGAATAACCTCCTGATGTGCAGGAGCCATGCACATGGTCAGCTGGGTCCAGTATTGAGGCTTATTCTTGGCCAAAGGCGTAGCATCAATTCCTCTCAATGGAATAGGACACTGCAAGGGCTCCAAGAAAAACCCACAACGCTTAGCATATTCCAAGTCCATCAAATTCAGGGCAGCGCCTGAATCCACAAACGCCATGACAGAATACGATGACAAAGAGCAGATCAAGGTAACGGACAGAAAAAATTTTGACTGTACTGTACCAATGGTGGCAGACCTAGCGAACCGCTTAGTGCGCTTAGGACAATCAGAGATAGCATGAGTGGAATCACCACAGTAGAAACACAGCCCATTCAGACTTCTGTGTTCTTGCCGTTCAACTCTGGTCATAGTCCTATCGCACTGCACAGACTTAGGTTTAATCTCAGGTAATACCGCCAAATGGTGCACAGATTTACGCTCACGCAAGCGTCGACCGATCTGAATGGCCAAAGACATAGACTCATTCAAACCAGCAGGCATAGGAAATCCCACCATGACATCCTTAAGGGCTTCAGAGAGACCCTTTCTGAATATAGCTGCCAGCGCAGATTCATTCCATTGAGTGAGAACGGACCACTTTCTAAATTTCTGACAATATACCTCTATCTCATCCTGAGCCTGACAAAGAGCCAGCAAATTTTTTTCTGCCTGATCCACTGAATTAGGCTCATCGTACAGCAATGCAAGCGCCAGGAAAAACGCATCGATATTACTTAATGCAGGATCTCCTGACGCAAGAGAAAATGCCCAGTCCTGAGGGTCGCCACGCAAAAAAGAAATGACGATCCTAACCTGTTGAACTGGGTCACCAGAGGAGCGAGGTTTCAAAGCCAGAAATAGTTTACAATTATTTTTGAAACTCAGAAATTTAGTTCTATCTCCAAAAAACAAATCTGGAATAGGAATTCTCGGTTCTAACAAAGAATTCTGAACCACAAAATCTTGAATATTTTGAACTCTTGCCGTGAGCTGATCCACACATGAAGACAGACCTTTAATGTCCATTGCTACACCTGTGTCCTGAACCACCCAAATGTCTAGGGGAAAAAAAAGGCAAAACACAGTGCAAAGAAAAAAAAATGGTCTCAGAACTTCTTTTTTCCCTCTATTGAGAATCATTAGCACTTTGGGCTTCCTGTACTCTTGTGATAGGCAATTCAGTATCACAATGGACATAGCGGTCAGAGCACATACAGTGATCTGACAATAACCCAAAATAATAGAACGAGCTCTGAGACGTGGGAACTCTGCAGACCGCAATCCCTAATCCTCTCCAAACAACACTAGAGGCAGCCGTGGATTGCGCCTAACTCTGCCTATGCAACTCGGCACAGCCTGAGAAACTAACTAGCCTGAAGATAGAAAATAAGCCTACCTTGCCTCAGAGAAATACCCCAAAGGAAAAGGCAGCCCCCCACATATAATGACTGTGAGTTAAGATGAAAAGACAAACGTAGGGATGAAATAGATTCAGCAAAGTGAGGCCCGACTTTCTTAACAGAGCGAGGATAGGAAAGATAACTTTGCGGTCTACACAAAACCCTAAAGAAAACCACGCAAAGGGGGCAAAAAGACCCTCCGTACCGAACTAACGGCACGGAGGTACACCCTTTGCGTCCCAGAGCTTCCAGCAAAACAATTAGACAAGCTGGACAGAAAAAATAGCAAACAAATAGCAAAGAAGAACTTAGCTATGCAGAGCAGCAGGCCACAGGAATGATCCAGGGAAAAACAAGTCCAACACTGGAACATTGACAGGAAGCATGGATCAAAGCATTAGGTGGAGTTAAGTAGAGAAGCACCTAACGACCTCACCAGATCACCTGAGGGAGGAAACTCAGAAGCCGCAGTACCACTTTCCTCCACAAATGGAAGCTCCCAGAGAGAATCAGCCGAAGTACCACTTGTGACCACAGGAGGGAGCTCTGCCACAGAATTCACAACACTGCAGACCAACTGCGAGGTGAGGCTTGTTAAAGGCGGGTTCGGTTTAGCAATCTTTTTTTCCTATTGTATGACCGGATAGAAAGGGGGAGGTTCCTGCTGCAGACAATTATGTTATAGCTAAATATAAGGTTGTGAGGTAGAGGAGAGAGACATTGCTGATCTCTTGTGACAGACAGACCAGATAAGATGTCTCCAAAACTTTCTCAGTTTTTAGAAATCCAAGAAAATTAGAAGATCAAGGGAGGAATTTCTGGAAATTTTTTTTTTGTTTACTGTTCCTTTAAAGAGGACTTTTCAATGGATATTTCATTTAAACTGAATACCTCAACCAATTAATGCTGCTTTACTGATTCTGGAACAGTTTTTCTTTTTTAGTGTGCCTCCTTCTAAATTTATGCTACTCTTCTCCAGTAAAAAAAGATGTCATTTTTCCCGCCAACCAATTGGGATATTCCACAGAAATTTTCAGTGGGCGTTTGCTTTTTATTCTCTGACGTTGACCAATCAAAACAAAGAGAAGTTTGGTGGTGTATGCTCAATTGGTTGGTACCAAAATTTGCATTTTTATTACCAAGAGACATAACTTTGGAATGGAGGGTCACAGAAAAAAAAGAAAATATATTCCAGAATCAGTGGTGCAACTCAAATTGGAGGACCCCAGTTTAAATTAAAAAAAATCCAAAGAAAGGTCCTCTTTAAAAGCTGCTACCACCTGTATCATAAATGATAGATTCGTGGAAATGTGATCTCCTGTAATCTCATAATTGTGATTACAAGAGATTAGTAAACATGGGAACTCTTTTTACTTGTGGGAAAATGAACTTTAACAAACAAAGTCAAATGGCTGCCACAATTTACCAAACCTGGTTTGGGGTTTGAACATAAAACTCTGCAAGATTGCTTTGGAGGTTTGAGTCATTCTGTGCTAACACAATAAAATCGACAAACAGCTCAGCAAAACTTCATAAATCACACGTATTTTTCCAACAGTGGCACTAAAGGATCAATTTGTGTCGCACCAACAGCACCAAGTATGGCATTCTTAGAGAAAGTCTACTATCGTGTGGCACTATCAATCGAGTTAGCAACCAAGCATGTGACTGAGATGTTCTTCCGAGATCTAAAATAGCCTAATGTTTGCATAGGAGCAAGAGTGGATCGCTAACAATGATTAACGCATCCAAGCCTTGTACCATAATAGTATCAAAAATAGCTGATAGTGGTAAAGCAGCACAGGCGCTGTGCTCACCCCGTCATTAGTGGGTGCCAGCTGCATCACATTGTCAACATTCTGCTGTAGCAGCTGTTAATTGGAGATCAGGTATTTCGCCAGGCTTATGTAAGTTCTGTATGCTTAAGTTTATAAACCGCATACCTTTGTGTATGTGAAAATGCCATAAAACATACCAACTTACCTATCCACATTCCTACATTGCTTTCCATTGCCATTTGCCGCTCTTCGGTTCATCTTGGCGGGGTTGGAACGAAACCTAGGAGGATCATGGCTGAAGCGGTCAGCATCCCATTCAGGCTTAGCCTTCTTGAGTTTGGGTTTGCCCTTTTTAGTGATTCTTGGCTTGTTTATTTTTTTCCCCAATCCTGTGTCACTAGTCCATGAGTACTCTAAGTGTGCAGAAGAAGGGTGAAAAGGTGAAAAAGTAGCTCCTTAATCTCTTAGTGCAAATAATTTTAACAGTGTGTCCATGCTGGGGTCTGCAAGTGTGGAAGAGGCTCAGGAGCTGATCTTGCTCCACATGTCTCTGCTCCACTTGCTAATGTTTAACCATGTAGATTCAATTTCTGACATTGACTTTTAATAAAGTGCTCAACAATGCGATCAAAGGGTAGCAATGGGTTACCTTTGCAGTTGAGGTGCTTCTGAAGGTCCCCATGACTGCTATCTTAGTATTAGTATTAGTATTCCTGTGAAGCTCAGAGATATGCTGGGCTTCATAGAAGATCACGGATGACAATATACACTGCAAAACTGTCATACTGCAGTACACAGAACAAGCAATCAAGAGATCTGTACTTTAAAGGGAGTAAAAATTAAAGTATTAACCCCTTATCCCCGTTGCCATTTTCCATATTTGCATTTTCGTTTTTTGCTCCCCTTCTTCCCAGAGCCAACTTTTTTTTTGGTCAGTATGGCCTTGTGAGGACTTTTGAACAACACCATTGGTTTTATCATATTATGTACTTGAAAACGTGCGGTGAAATTGGAAAAAAAAGTGCAATTCCTCAGTTGTTTTTTTTTTTTTTTTTTTTTACTATATTCACTAAATGCTAAAACTGACCTGCCACTATTATTCTCCAGGCCATTACGAGTTCATAGACATCAAACATGTCTAGGTTCTTTCTATTTAAGTGGTGAAAAAAAAATTCCAAAATTTGTTTAAATAATAATATTAATAATAATAATTTAATTTATATAGCGCCAACATATTCTGCAGCGCTTTACAAATTATAGAGGGGACTTGTACATACAATAGACATTACAGCATAACAGAAATCACAGTTCAAAATAGATACCAAGAGGAATGAGGGCCCTGCTTGCAAGCTTACAGTTTAGTGTTTGAGTTTAAAAAAAAAGCGCCATTTTTCGAGGCCGGTCGTGTCTCCATTTTTCGTCATCTGGGACTGAATGAGGGCTTATTTTTGCCGCTGAGTTGACTGATATAATTTTGGTTTAGATACAGTGTTTTGATCGCTTGTTATGGCATTTTATTGCAATGTAGTAGCGACCAAAAAAATCGTAATTCTGACGTTTTAAATTTTTTTCTTGTTACACTGTTTAGCAATCGGGTTAATTCTTTTTTATATTGATAGATCGGGCAATTCTGAACACGGCACTACCAAATATGTGTATATTTAAATTTTTTGTTTAATATCGATAAATTGACTTGGACATTCATCAAGACAGTCCATGTCCCCATGAATATGACTGTACCGTATAAAGGGGGCTTCATCATTTGCTAAGTAAGACTTTGTTGACATCACGCAATTGCTCTCTATTCTACCTATGTGCTCCCATATAGGGCTGTAATTAGTCCCATTGTATAGGAATACAGCTAGATACTTTGACCATATATATCTTTTGTAAAAAAAAAATTTTATTTGTCATATATAGTCCTTAAAATTAGTGTAGTCTGTTATGCTATTTCATACCATTTTATATCCACCATATACAGTACCAGCCCGACATAGGCCGAAAGGTCAAGATAATGGATTACATTGTTGACCATTCTGGAGGGTGGCTTTCATTGAAGAAGGGTCTGTCGTCATTTGACAAGTGACTACTGTATTTCATTCACATTCATTTACTGTATTTTATAACATTGCTGCAGGTCTATCACTGTGACAGTGCAGCTGTTCTGTTTTATATTCTGGGACTTATGGTGCTTTCCAGACAGGGAGCTTGATAGTTACGGTAATTCATGAATATGAAATCAGGTTGGGAAGGTGGAGCTAAAATGGCTTGTTACTTCAAGTGGTGCTGGGTTGTAGGACTTGGAGTGTAACACCAAGTGAGGTGCAACACCAGCAATATCCATGGTACACCAAAGGGAACCGGGAAAGAAAAAAAAATATAAAGCTGATATAGGTGCTCGGCCAAAGACGTTAGTGAGGATGCGATTATTAAAATAAGTACCTTTTTATTTAGGATCAAAATCACAAACCAGTTTTCAGATCCGGACCGGAGCCTTCATCAGGTGTTATCATTGATTACATCTGATGATCCTCTATTCCGGAGCCGAAAATTGGTTTGTGATTTTGATCCTAAATAAAAGGTACTTATTTTAATTACCGCATCCTCACTAACATCATTGGCAGCGCACCTATATAACCTTTATGTATTCTTGTATTTCCTGAATTTGGGTTTCTAATTACTAAAAAGAAGGAAAAACAAAAAGGAAGCTCACTGTATTTGCTTGATCCTTCCAGAGCTTGGAACAAACATCACTGCCAAAGACGAAAGCTATGAAAATAATTAGAAAGGGGATCCAGCTTAACGGATAAAAAAAATCTTCAATTTTATTAACACATTATTAAAAGATTTTCACATGTGTCAGTGCTTACAAGCATTGTGGTCCTCAAATTGGAATATTAAAACATTAACATGTTTCTGGTGCACTCTGCACCCTTAAGGTACCTTCACACATAACGATATTGTTAACGATATCGTTGCTATTTGTGACGTAGCAACGATATCGTTAATGAAATCGTTATGTGTGACAGCGACCAACGATCAGGCCCCTGCTGGGAGATCATTGGTCGCTGAATAAAGTCCAGAACTTTATTTCGTCGCTGGACTCCTGCTGACATCGCTGGATCGGCGTGTGTGACACCGATCCAGCGATGTCTTCACTGGTAACCAGGGTAAACATCGGGTAACTAAGCGCAGGGCCGCGCTTAGTAACCCGATGTTTACCCTGGTTACCATGCTAAAAGTAAAAAAAAACAAACGCTACATACTTACCTACAGCCGTCTGTCCTCCAGCGCTGTGCTCTGCACTCCTCCTGTACTGGCTGTGAGCCGGAAAGCAGAGCGGTGACGTCACCGCTCTGCTTTCCGGCTCACAGCCAGTACAGGAGGAGAGCAGAGAAGCAGAGCGCAGCGCTGGAGGACAGACAGCGGTAGGTAAGTATGTAGCGTTTGTTTGTTTTTACTTTTAGCATGGTAACCAGGGTAAACATCGGGTTACTAAGCGCGGCCCTGCGCTTAGTTACCCGATGTTTACCCTGGTTACCGGCATCGTTGGTCGCTGGAGAGCTGTCTGTGTGACAGCTCTCCAGCGACCAAACAGCGACGCTGCAGCGATCCGGATCGTTGTCGGTATCGCTGCAGCGTCGCTTAATGTGAAGGGGCCTTTACTCTTTATGTGTTAATGTTTTGAGATTCCAATTTACGTACCACAGATGCCTGTGAAAATGTTTTAATGTGTTAACAAAATGTAAAAAAAAATTGTATGCATTGAGCTAGATCCACTTTCTACTCATTTTGATTTCTAATTCCTCCCTTTTGTGAACCTTAGGAGAGGCTTCACACTATATAAACCACAAGCTTCTTGTTTCCAGTGCATGTTCATGTTATTCTGGTTCATTACTGGTTTATTTGCTTCAGCTTTACTGGGTTGATTGCTGTTTCTGTCCTTGGTGCAAGTTTTTGACTATTCTGCTGCTTGAAAGTTTTGTTCCTTTTTCTGACCTGGTATTGACTCGATTTCCTGACTATCTTTTGATAGCCTGCTCTACCGGCCAGCAGCTACTCTGTAGTCCCAACCCAGTGGCCCCCGTGAAAGTTCAAATCCATGTACAGGCTGACAAGCTACCACGCACAGTTCTCCATGACATAAACAGTATATTTACTATTAGTAAACCTATTGGTCAAACTGGGTAATAGTACACTTAGACTTTTCTGACCTTTACCTTTTTACTTTGACCCATTTGAGTTCGAATAGATATATGTGTAGAGTATGTCAGACACCCAGACCGGGGGACTCTATAAGATAGTTCTAAGTGGATTACTGCTCTATCCTCTCTGCCAAGTTAATATAAAATCCTCTGAGCACATTTTCTGAGCTGTTTTAATGCTGTTGTATTATAAGGTAATTACTGTCTGTCTTGTAGTGTTGGCTGTAGGATAGCAACTGCTGATTAGTTATAATCCAATTTTGCAGGTTTTGTTTTTTTCCTGTGGTGTTTTTTTTTATCCAAGGCAGATCCCTTTTAATTTATGGGCTACAGGATACCCTGCCAGTCCTTTGTTAGAAATCGCACCTTCACAAGGTTGAATGTACAGCTGGTGTTGCTCTAGGCACCAAGTCTAAATGCTCCTCAAAAGAATAGGCAAGAAGAGTGACATCTTTCTAGAGCACCGATAGGGCAAAGCAGGGACAGCATTTTTATCAAGTGTGTCATCTTTAGTCCTATCTACCTAGCCAGGGGCAATAATAATACTTTTTAATAGCAATTGCACAATTAACATCTCGTATGTCAGTGTATCTTTGACTGGTATTGCTAATTTGCTGAGATTGGGGTTATGACCCTATTAATTTTTATTTCTTGCCCTAGCTGCCCCTTTAATGTCCTGTATATGCTGAATTTGGATGCATGTACACCAAACTCTGCTCATTTTTTTTTTTTTGGGGGGGGGGGTGCCATTATTTGCTTTTGTGATATTTTTAATGCATAACTCATAAAATTACATGTTTTTCAGTGGAGATTTTTTTCTTGTGGTTCTAATGTAGAATAGTGCTTGTAAATGCAAGCAATGTTTCCAGTTTACTACTTAATAAATTGTTCAACCGTTCTTGAGATATTAGCAAATCTATATAATAAGATATTTGTCTCAGAAAATTATTGCAATTACACATGTTTTGTTATACACATGTTTATTTCCTTTGTATGTATTGAAACAACACAAAAAAACAAGGAAAATTGGACATAATTTCACACAAAACTCCAAAAATGGTCTGGACTATATTGTTGGCTTCCTCAACTTAATATTTGGTTGCACACCCTTTGGAATAAATAACTGCATTCAATTGCTTCCTATACCCATCAAGAAGCTTCTTACACCTCTCAACTGGAATTTTGGACCACTTTTCTTTTGCAAACTGCTCCAGGTCTCTCATATTTGCCTGGTCTGTTATTCCATTCAATAACTGTGCTGTGGTGTGCAGTTTGTCTCCTTGACACATTAGCTTTAGTAGAGCTTGTTGCCACTTCGCTGAAGCAGTGCTGCAGAGCTTCCAGCTGATGTGTGCTCTGAGATAGCATGCCGGAAATGGAGGATTAAGAGGAGCAGGAGTGGTTGCAGGAACTTGTGTAGGAGATGGAGGAAGCCCTAATAGAAGTAGGGCCATCAATCCTCGACATCGGTATCACGTGTGACGTGCCAGGGTGGGACTCGGCTCCGACCTCCACATTATTAACCCAGTGTGCTGTAAGTGAAATGTAGCATTTCTGGCCCCAAGCATTTGTCCAATTGTCAGCCGTTAAGTGGATAATCCCAGTAACTTCATTGGTAAAGACATGGGTGATGTTCCTGGGCATGTGCTGGTACAAGGCGGGGATGCCACACCAGGAGAAATAGGGGCGGCTGGTGATTGAGTATCGAGGGACCAAATTTGTAGAAGGCCAATTTTTGTTTTTATTTCCAACAAATGAAATTGCACACAAACCAAGTGCAACAGTATGTATGACAGTAGTACATTTTTTAACAACCAAATTTGTACACCTGTAGGCGGCCAATTTTTTTGTTTCAAACTAACAAAATTGAACACAAAGCAGGTTCTACAGTATATATGACAATAGCCAATTTTTTTAACAAAAATATTTTGTGAACTGCACCAGCTCGAGTGTTTTTGAAAAATTTTAACCCACCGTAATTTTTTTTTAGTTTTATATGCCACCATAATATAACAAGAGCCACGTTAAACTGTACGGATGAGTAATTGAATCCACAAAAAATGTAACCATTTTTTAGTTTTATATACCACCGTAATGTAACAATGACCATGTTAGACTGTATGGATGAATAATTGAATGCATAACACTTTTTTGAAGTGTTTTGGGGAGTTTTATATACCACTGTAATGTAACAAGAACCAAGTTAAACTGTATGGATGTCTAATTGCATCCTTAAAAAAATGTTGTAACTTTTATTGGAGTGTTACATACCACCAAATGTTAGCATAAAGCACATAACACTGTATGGATGAGTAATTGAATCCAGAAAAAATTTTCAATGCTTTTTCAGAGTGTCAGAAAGCGTCTAACACTCTATGGATGACTAATCCAGACAAATTTTTCAACTTGTTTTGGGGTGTGATGTACCACCATAATGTACCACAAAGCTTGTAATAATGTATGGTGAGTAATTGAATCCAGAAAAACTTTTTGATGCTTTTTTGGAGTGTTACATACCACTGTAATGTAACAAGAACCATTTTAAACTGTATGGATGACTAAATCTTTGAACGTAAATATTTTGACAGTTTAGTTGATATGCAGTACAGACCAAAAGTTTGGACACACCTTCTCATTTAAAGATTTTTCTGTATTTCCATGACTATGAAAATTGTACATTCACACTGAAGGCATCAAAACTATGAATTAACACAGGTGGAATTATATACTTAACAAAAAAGTGTGAAACAACTGAAAATATGTCTTATATGTCACCTCTGCTTCTGAGGATAAGTTTATTCGAGTTACCAGCCTCAGAAATCGCAGGTTAACAGCAGCTCAGATTAGAGACCAGGTCAATGCCACACAGAGTTCTACAAGCAGACGCATCTCTACAACTGTTAAGAGGAGACTTTGTGCAGCAGGCCTTCATGGTAAAATAGCTGCTAAGAAACCACTGCTAAGGACGACAGGCAAAAAGCAGAAGAAACTTGTTTGGGCTAAAGAACACAAGGACCAGTGGAAATCTGTGCTTTGGTCTGATGAGTCCAAATTTGAGATATTTGGTTCAAACACCGTGTCTTTGTGCGACGCAGAAAAGGTGAACGGATGCACTCTACATGCCTGGATCCCACCGTGAAGCATGGAGGAGGAGGTGTGATGGTGTGGGGGTGCTTTGCTGGTGACACTGTTGGGGATTTATTCAATATTGAAGGTATACTGAACCAGCATGGCTACCACAGCATCTTGCAGTGGCATGCTATTCCATCCGGTTTGTGTTTAGTTGGACCATCATTTATTTTTCAACAGGACAATGACCCCAAACACACCTCCAGGCTGTGTAAGGGCTATTTGACCAAGAAGGAGAGTGATGGGGTGCTACGCCAGATGACCTAGCCTCCACATTCACCAGACCTGAACCCAATCGAGATGGTTTTGGGTGAGCTGGACCGCAGAGTGAAGGCAAAAGGGCCAACAAGTGCTAAGCATCTCTGGGAACTCCTTCAAGATTGTTGGAAGACCATTCCCGGTGACTAACTCTTGAAGCAAAAGGTGGCTACTTTGAAGAACCTAGAATATAAGACATATTTTCAGTTGTTTCACACTTTTTTGTTGGGTATATAATTCCACATGTGTTAATTCATAGTTTTGATGCCTTCAGTTTGAATGTAGAATTTTCATAGTTATGAAAATACAGAAAAATCTTTAAATGAGAAGGTGTGTCCAAATTTTTGGTCTATACTGTATGCATACAATCATAAAGGCTTTGCAGAAAGTGCAAAGGAAGGAAAAAATTATAATCAGGGTCATCGATAGACCCACAACTGGCAAGCCTCATTCATGTATTTTTAAAGTATAGTTGCTGTAATCCTACACTTATAAAAGCATTGCAGAAAGTGAAAAGCCAGGAAAAAATTATAAGGAGTCATCCAGTCATCCATAGACTCCTGAAAGGCAACAACTGGCGTGCTTCATTTAAATATTGTTAAAGTGTAGTTGCTGTACTGCTACACTTATAAAGGCTTTTCAAAAAGTGCAAAGCCAGGAAAAAATATAAGAAGGGTCATCCAGTCATCTATAGACCCTAGAAAGGAAAGAACTGGCAGACCCCATTCAAATATTTTTAAAGTGTAGTTGCTGTACTCCTACACTTATAAATGCTCTGCACAGATTGCAAAGTGCAATCCTCTTCCAGGCCAGTTCATTCCTCAAGAAAGGTTCATCCTGCTCCCTTCCTTCTTGGATCACACCCACCGCATAGCAGCAATGTTGCCCCTCCATTTTGAGGAACATGACCCTGGTTCCAGCCATCAGCTCTTGAAGCCTTCAAGGCAAGTGTTCCATCTCTACTGCCTGATGGTTGAACGAGATCTGATGACAAGTCCCAAACTCTTTGTTATACCCCCATCAATTTTTCAATGCTTTTTTTGGAGTGTTACATAACACATAAATGTACCACAAAGCATGTAATACTGTATTCATGAGGAATTGAATCCAGATTTTTTTTCAATGCTTTTTTGGAGTATTATATACCACCAAAATGTTCCACAATGCAGTTAGAAGTTAGTATGATTTTTCAGAATAAGCACAAGTTTCAATGCTAGAGGACTCTGATTCATTCAACTGAGCACACACAGCCCTGGATTCATTCAACTGAGCACACACAGCCCTCTCTCTCCCTCCAATAAGAACTGTCCCTGAGCTGTGTAATGTCATCAGTGTGCCAAGCATGGTGGCACCTGTCCTTTTATCACCCCTGATGATGTCATATAGCCAGCCAATCACAGTAATGCCACTACCAAGATGGCTATGGCATTACAATGCCTCTTAGGCAATCCCTGCATGCTTATTGGTTATGTAACAGGTGCCAAACATGGGGGCAGGGATACGAATTTCAAATTTGAGCAGTGGCTTATGCGCATCGAGCACATCCAAGCACCCAGCTTCTTGAGTGATCACCGAGCATGTTCGCTCATCCCTAATTATTTTCTGATGATAACTTCCCCTTAATTGATTTTATTTGTGACATACACTGTAATGGCATCTCTGGGTACATTATTTTTTTGCTCAGCATGCAGTACAGTTTTGAGTTCCATGATACTTTCAGTCCGATTAGGGGATTTTAGCATGTTATCCCTTGGTTGATCACAAAACACACTGCAATATTTCTATAAAATGCACTAGCAGCCTATTAGACTCTCTCTTAGCAACAATTTCAAACATGGTAGATGACTTGATGACCTGTGCTAGTCCATGGCTGCCATTGTGTCTAATTAAACACCATTGAGCTTAAAGAGGCTTTTCCCCCCACTATAAAAAATTACACTCTAAAGTATCCCAAAATGGCACCTAAAAACCAAGGAGCTGATTCATTAAGATTGGTGTTGTGCTCACCAGTCTTCGTGAATAAGCTGGCTGAAGTACTTTATTAAGAGGCTCACAATAGTTAATGAATTAGGTACATCTGTTAACTAACTTGCAAAACTGGAAATGTACGGCAGTAGGGGACTGAAGTGCATTTCTGTAGTAAGTTGCACCACTGGCGGAACCTTTTATGAATTTGATGGGCTTACGTGGCTACGTACCATCCATGTGACACCCATATTGGTGTAGCTTTTGGAGACTGGCATGTAAATGCCAAATGTCACAATATTTTTGAACAATTTCCGAGTTGTACAAAAATATTCTGTTTTACCTAGGATCTAAGGGGTAACGTTTCTCCTTATGAAGAGTGACATACAATCTCTGGCTTGTCAAGGTAAGGAGGCTTATTCACTGTGCAATGCTCCTCTGGGATATATAATATGCAAATTGCCTCTTCTTTGCATACTGTTTTACCTACAAATTCTGGCATGACCACCTTAATAAATCAGGTCCAAAGTGTTAGAATGTGGATAGACAAAATTAAAAATATTCCTTCAGCTCTTAGATTAATTAAACTTTAAACATACCAATAGACCCCTACCAATTGCTTAATAAATTTCCAAATATTGTACAGCCTAGCAGACAGGAGCACACAGCTCCTGTCTGAGCGTGCACACAGAGTGGTTTACAGATTCAGTATAAAGCATAGGCTATGTAGCCCCAGCCAATCTGCAAGCAACCATATTTTAGTTTTCTGAAATACAACAAATGACTTACTCATAAGAGCAGCAGGAATAAAATAAGAGCAAAAATTGGCCACTTTGACTCAGTGACAGGTCCACTATAAAGACAAGACAACAGGAAATCTGTATCATCAATGACTGCCAAGTAATATGTCTTCATATACAAGCAACGAATAAAGAAAAGACTCAAGAAGAAAATAAAACATGATCCGTATGTTAGTAATTTAATCTCTGTACAGTCTGAGACCAGAAAATGCTGCAGCTGTATGCCAAAATTAGAATGCTCAAGTGTTCTCGATAGAGCAGAGTCATCTGAAAATAAGAATTATTAAATGTGATGCAGAAAATGCCCCTCAGTGCATTAAAATGGGAAAAACTTCAATGCTGAGTGTTAGGTGTCAAGTTCCCACCTCTGCACAGGGGAAGTCTTGAACCATCTCCACTGCGGTCTCCCATTCTTCTCCAGCCACAGTGAAGCCTGCTCAGCGGAGACGTCAGTCCAAGCATCTAGCTCAGGCTGATACTGGATGACTGGTTACTGCTGCCCTTCCAGTCTCTGTCTTTGTAGCCAGCAGTGATCAGCACCGAGCAGGTCTTTCTGGGACTAAGTCCTGCTTTTCTCATACTGAGCATGCCCACGGGGCGACCTCGCATTGGAGGTCGGGGGTCACATGCTCAGGTCCTGTTGCGGCTCTTATTGGTCCATCTGGAAGGTCTTGTTGCACTGCCGCCATAAAAGGTTTGCATGGCCGCTCAGCCATGCGCTAGTGTACATTTGAAAACGTGTGTGTGTTGATGAGTTCAAGTTGTTCTTTAAACATCCCCTCCCTTGTGTATGACTTCTCACGTAAGGTGGATGTCTGCTATCTAGCGCTCAGATGAGCTATCAGCACAATAACACACAAAACAGCGTCTAATTGCTGTGACCATCAGTGTGGCGCTGTGCGCTATTAGAGCGCTTTCCTCACCCAAGCCTGGGTGGTTAGTGGCACAGCACACACTCTTGTGCATTTAAGTTACTTTCTCAGTTACTCTGATAAACCAATTGTGGTGTCGAGTGCAAGAGGTCTACACGAACTCTAATCCTATGTCCTGGAATAGAGTTCTGTGATTCCTTGCTTACGCTCTTTGTGCGGTACCGCGGCCCTGTGATGCAACAGGTTCGCTTCCTTCATACAGGGTGAAGTTAACCCATGTGTGTATCCACATTGTACTGCCATATAGTCCATCATTACTCAGCAGCACGTTCCATCTCTGCACGGTGGACCCGGGCTGCGAAGGCACCTCATACCTTCTCTCTAATTATTTGGTGCGTCCCGCTAGCCCTAACATTACACTAGCACCAGGGTTTGGCTAGTAATGATGCACAAACAGCAATCCTTGCAGTACGTCCAGCAGCTGGAGGGTGGGTTGGCGGCTCTCGAGTGCACAACCTCAGCTGTGGATGTTACCGCAGTAGCTGTTCAGGCTGCTAGCGTGGCTGCAGCAACTTTGTCCATTGCCACCCCTGTTTTGACACTATCTCGCTTCCCGCTGCCAGATACATTTTCTTGTGATAGCAAATCTTGTAGGGGTTTTGTGAGCCAGTGCTCAATACACCTCGAGCTCCTGGCTGCACGTTTCCCCACAGAGCGGGCAAAGGTGGGATTCATTTTGTCTCTCCTGTCAGACAGGGCGTTGGACTGGGCTACGCCGCTGTGGGAGCGTGGCGATCATGTGGTGCAGAGTGCTCCGCTGTTCCTGAGCACTCTGAAACAGGTCTTTTTTAGGACCTCGAGTCACCCATGATACGGCGCTCCAACTGTTGGCATTGACTCAGGGCTCATCCTTGGTCAGCCATTTTGCCGTCCACTTCCGCACCTTAGCGTCTGAGCTGGAGTGGTCGGATAAAGCCCTTATCCCTATATTTTGGAGGGGGCTGGCTGACCATGTGAAGGACGCTTTGGCTACTAGGGAGATTCCCGCTACACTGGAGGAGCTAATAGCTGTGTCCACTCGTATTGACCTCCGTTTTAACGAGCGGAGGTTAGAGCGAGCCCAGTGTAGGCAGAGGTTTCGGCTGGCTCCCACCTTCGCCAAACCTTTGGAATCTCTGGTCCAGGCCACTGACTCACATGAGGCCATGTAAGTGTCACGAGCGGAATCTCAGTACCGGACCGCTCGTGCACTCCAGGTCTGTCATGTTTGCCAGCAGTCAGGACATCTTGCCACCAGATGTTCCCAGTGGTCGGGGAAACGTCAGAGTCTAGTGGTAGTAGGTGGAGGTACACTAGCATGGCGACGTTTGCCTCCAAATTGTCCTTTAAGGGGACAATTACAATTGGCTCATCCACCCATTCGGTAGAGCTCTGCGTGGATTCTGGGGCGGAGGGCAATTTTATGTCTTCTGCCTTCACCCAACGTCACGCAAAACCCCTGGTAATGCTTGCTCAACCAGTAACCGTACGAGTAATGAATGGGTCGACACTGGCCTCACAGATAACACACCAGACCATCCCTTTTACTTTGTCCATTTCGCCATCTCATCAGGAGATTACATCTCTGCTAGTCATTCCTGAGGGAATTGATGAGGTCCTGTTAGGGATACCTTGGCTACGGTACCACTTCCTCATATTTAGTGGTCCCCAGGCAGAATTATGGGATGGGGTGAATCTTGTGGGGGTAGATGTTAGAGGGAATGCGTTCAGGTTGCTAATACTGAGGTACCTGCATATCTATCCTCTCTCCCCAAACAATATTGGCCCTATGCGGATGTATTTTCCAAAAGGGCTGTGGAGACCCATCCGCCTCACCGCCCCTATGACTGTCCTATTAACCTCTTGCCTGCTGCTGAGCCTCTCCGGGGTCGAGTCTATGCGTTATCTCTACCGGAGATGGAGGCAATGTCCCAGTACATACAAGAGAATCTGGCAAGAGGATTCATTAGGAAGTCAGTGTCACCTGCAGGGGCTGGGTTCTTCTTCGTGCAGAAGAAGAATGGGGCTACGTCCATGCATAGACTACAGGGGTCTTAACGCCATCACATTTAAGAATAAAGGCCCCTTCACATTAAGCGATGCTGCAGCGATACCGACAACGATCCGGATCGCTGCAGCGTCGCTGTTTGGTCGCTGGAGAGCTGTCACACAGACAGCTCTCCAGCGACCAACGATCCCGAAGTCCCCGGGTAACCAGGGTAAACATCGGGTAACTAAGCGCAGGGCCGCGCTTAGTAACCTGATGTTTACCCTGGTTACCAGCGTAAAAGTAAAAAAAACAAACGCTTCATACTTACCTTACGCTGTCTGTCCCCAGCGCTGTGCTCTGCACTCCTCCTGCACTGGCTGTGAGCACAGCGGCCGGAAAGCAGAGCGGTGACATCACCGCTCTGCTTTCCGGCTGACCGACGCTCACAGCCAGTACAGGAGGAGTGCAGAGAAGCAGAGCGCCGGGGACAGACAGCGTTAGGTAAGTATGTAGTGTTTGTTTTTTTTTTACTTTTACGCTGGTAACCAGGGTAAACATCGGTTTACTAAGCGTGGCCCTGCGCTTAGTTACCCGATGTTTACCCTGGTTACCAGTGAAGACATCGATTTCCTTAACGATATCGTTGCTGCGTCACAAAAAGCAATGATATCGTTAACGATATCGTTATGTGTGAAGGTACCTTAAGTATCCTCTGCCCCTGATATCTGAGCTCTTTGATAGGCTTCGGGGAGCAAGGGTATTTAGTAAACTAGATCTGCGGGGTGCTTACAACCTGATTTGCATCCGTGAGGGGGATGAATGGAAGATGGCTTTTAACACCAGGGATGGGCACTATGAATACCTAGTGATGCCCTTTGGGCTCTGTAATGCCCCAGCCATTTTCCAAGACTTTGTAAATTATATCTTCCGGGATAAGCTCTCCACGTTGGTCGCAGTCTATCTGGATGATATTCTTATCTACTCTCCAGATATTGACTTCCACCGGAGAGATGTTTGCAGAGTCTTTGACCTCTTACGGGCAAACTCCCTCTACGCCAAGTTGGAGAAATGTGTGTTTGAGCAGGAGTCCTTACCTTTCCTGGGCTATATCATCTCTGCCCAAGGATTGGCTATGGATCCTGCCAAACTACAGGCTGTGATGGACTGGCAAGAACCCCATTCTTTTAAAGCGGTGCAGCGCTTTATGGGGTTCATTAACTATTATCGCCAGTTCATCCCTCATTTCTCAACTTTGGTAGCTCCCTTGGTAGCCCTCACCAAGAAGGGAGCAAATCCCAAATTGTGGTCTGAGAAGGTTTCCAAAGCCTTCACTTCTATTAAGTCTCATTTTGCTAGTGCTCCCATCTTACATCGCCCCAATGTTAATAAGTCATTTATAATAGAGGTGGATGCCTCATCCGTTGGTGCTGGAGCAGTCCTCTTCCAAAAGAATGCTCAAGGTCGGAAGCATCCCTGCTTCTTTTCCAAGACCTTCACACCAGCGGACAGGAATTATTCTATCGGGGACAGGGAGTTGCTAGCAATGAAGTTGGCTTTCTCTGAGTGGAGACACGTTTTGGAGGGGGCTCGCTTTCCCTTCCAAGTATTCACAGACCACAAAAACTTGGTCTACTTACAGACAGCCCAGCGGCTAAATTCTCGCCAGGCCAGATGGTCCCTGTTCTTCTCCCGGTTCCATTTCACCCTCCATTTTCTGTCCAGGGAGAAGAACATTCGTGCCGACGCTCTCTCTCGCTCCGTTGTATCATCTGATGAGGAGGAAGAAGAGCCTCGGCTTATTGTCCCTTCTGAGAGCCTGAGAACCGTGGCTCCGGTTTCATTAGAGTCTGTGTCCCCGGGCAAGACTTTTGTACCAACTAATTTGCGCCCAGAGGTTCTCTCTTGGGCTCACTCGTCCAGAGTGGGTGGACATTTTGGGACCAAAATGACATCTGAGCAGCTGGCGAGGACATACTGGTGGCCGCATATGGCCCGTGATGTAAGAGACTATGTTCGGGCGTGTGTCTCCTGCACCAAGAACAAGTCCCCTCGACAACGGCCAGCTAGGTTACTTTACCCCCTGCCAGTGGTGGACAGGCCCTGGGAGATAGTCAGGATGGATTTTGTGGCGGGCTTACCCAAGTCATGTAGCTGCACCATTATTTGGGTGATCACCGACCATTTCTCCAAAATGGTGCACTTGGTGCCTCTTCCACGGCTACCTTCTGCACATGCTCTGGCAGCATTGTTTATTAAGCATATCTTTCGCCTACACGGTATGCCGGACAAAATTGTCAGTGACCGGGGTCCCCACCTTGCATCTCTGTTCTGGAGAGAGCTTTGTCATCTACTCAGCATTGCGGTGAATCTCTCTTCAGCATATCATCCCGAGATGAATGGGTTGGTAGAGAGGGCCAACCTGACTCTGGTCACATACCTGCTACATTTTGTTTCAGCCAGGCAGGATGATTGGGCGTACTTGTTACCGTGGGCGGAGTTTGCGCTAAAAAACGTCGTAGCCAACTCCACCGGTCAGACGCCATTCCTCCTTAATTACGGCCAGCATCTGCGGGTTCCTGTGCCTATGCCCATGTCTTCCGCTGACTCCAGGGTGGCAGACTGGGCTGTGGAGGCATGTGACACTTGGGACCGCACTCAGGATGCCATCCGGGCCTCCAAGGAGAGAATGAGGTCCTCCGCCGATGAACATTGGCGCCCCGCTCCGACCTTTGCTCCTGGCAACTTAGTGTGGCTCTCCGCCCGTAACATCAGGCTGCAAGTTGAGTCCACTAAGTTTGCACCTCGCTACTTGGGTCCCTTCAAGGTCCTCGAACAGGTTAATCCTGTGGTCTACCGTCTGGCCCTTCCTCCACATCTTGGTATCAACTACACCTTTCATGTGTCTCTTAAAGCCCGTACACATGTCCCGGTTTTCCGAGTAATCTGACGGGACATCAGGTTCGTCTACGGACGATTATGAGGTGAACGCTGTTTTGGGGTGTAAGGTGGTACGTGGTAAAAAATTTTACTTGGTGGATTGGAAGGGTTATGGCCCAGAGGACAGGTCCTGGGAGTCTGCTGAGCACATTCGAGCTCCGCAGCTCATTGCTGCCTTCGAGCGTAGCGAGGCCCAAGGAGGGGGGCCCTAGGAGGGGGGGTAATGTTAGGTGTCGAGTTCCCGCCTCTGCACAGGGGGAGTCTCAAACTATCTCCGCTGCGGTCTCCCATTCTTCTCCAGCCGCAGTGGAGCCTGTTCAGCGGAGACATCAGTCCCAGTGTCTAGCTCTGATACTGGACGACTGGTTACTGCTGCCCTTCCAGGCTCTATCTTTGTAGCCAGCAGTGAACAGCAGTGAGCAGGTCTTTCTGGGACTAAGTCCTGCTTTTCTCATACTGAGCATGCCAACAGGACGACCTCCCATTGGAGTTCGAGGGTCACATGCTCAGGTCCTGTTGCTGCTCCTATTGGTCCATCTGGAAGGTCTTGTTGCACTGCCACTATAAAAGGTTCGCATGGCCACTCATCCATGCGCTAGTGTACATTTGAAAACGTGTGTGTTGATGAGTGCAAGTCGTTCTTTAAACATCTCCTCTCTTGTGTATGACTGCCCATGTAAGGTGGATGTCTGCTATCTAGCACCCGGCTGAGCTATCAGCACAATAACACACAAAACAGTGTCTAATTGCTGTGACCACCAGTGTGGCGCCGTGCACTATTAGAGCGCTTTCCTTACCCAAGTCTGGGTGGTTAGTGGCATCCGCCAGAGTGGCACAGCACGCACTCTTGTGCATTTAAGTTACTTTCTCAGTTACTCTGATAACCCAATTGTGGTGTCGAGCGCAAGAGGTCTACACGAACTCGAGTTCTGTGATTCCTTGCTTACGCTCTTTGTGCGGTACCGCGGCCCTGTGATGCAACAGGGTTCGCTTCCTTCATACAGGGTGAAGTTAACCCATGTGTGTATCCACATTGTACCATCATATAGTCCATCATTTCTCAGCAGCACGTTCCATCTCTGAACGGTGGACCCCGGGCTGCGAACGCACCTCATACCTTCTCTCTAATTATTTGGTGCGTTCCGCTAGCCCTAACACTGTGTTACCAGTGCTTGTAAATACAAGCCCAGATCTGCAGCTGCGATGTTCCAGTGATCTCATGATAACACTTCTGTGTGATCATAGTGATACATCTTTGTAGAAAATCATTTGGATCCAGACTTTGCATTTACGGTATCATTAGTAATAAATGTGGATTTATTTTGTCATTTGTTTCTGCAATGATTCAGAAAAATGACGACCACTGGCCACTATTTTCTGAACCATTAAAAGCCATCAAAATGTTAAAAAAAAAAAAAATAATAATAATAATAATAAAAATAAATAAATAATAAAAAAAAATTCCTTATACTCATCTCTCCCCCTTCCTCACCGCTGCCCATCTCTGTCACATACTGAGATCGCTACCGCTCGCGCTGATTTCCCTGGGATTTCCAGCTTTGATAAAGCCAAAGAGGATTTTGTGCAAGTGTGTGAAAGGTTACAGTGTCATGATGCTATGTGCCGTGACCTACCGTATGCATACCCAAAACCCTCTCAGGGCTGAAAGTCTTGTGTCAAAGACCGGGGAATTTCATCATGAGTGCCAGTTGTCTGAAGATATGGCAAGGGCTGAGCAGGTGACGGTGAGGAGAAAAGGGGCTGGAAAGTTAAGGGGTAAGATGAGAATATGGATTTTTTTATTTTTTACTTCTTATATCTATTATGCACTGGGATCTGTAGAGGCAAAAGAAATTCCAATTTTGCTTGATTTACTCATCTACAGTAATTAAGTAACTCATGAAGTCCTAGTTATATATCATCCTGCTGTGATGATTCAAAGTCTTAAATCAAATGCCAAAAATTCTACTTAATTTTTCAGTTAATTATATAGTGTTGCTCTAGCGATATACATTTTTTATGTTTGTAATTGTACAGTTTCAATCAAGATTATTCAACCCCCATTGCAAATTAAGATTATTAAGGTTATTAGTAAAAATAACAAACTTTCTGCTGTTTGCAATAAACCAATGAAACAAGAACAATCTCAATATCTTAAAACAAAAGATACAACAAGTGGTTTCTCCAAATTGAACACAAAATACCACTTTTACTGACTTCTGCAGTCTAATAATTACCCCTTCATGACAAGCGTCTTTAGCACTTAGTAGAGAATTTTTGGCAGTTGTAACCTGCTGCAAACATGATGCATCAGACACTAGCTTCTCACAGCAATAATGAGGAGTCTTAGCCTGCTCCAACATGAAATTCAAAAATATTCTTGAGTTGTCAAGTGAATGTTCCGAAAAATAAAAAGAATAGATCATTGCCTTGCACAAACAAGGAAAATGATACAAAAAAGATGCAAAGGCATTAAATGTCCCTATACAATGTGTGCAGAATTATTAGACAAGTTGTATTTTAGAGGATTATTTTTATTATTGATCAACAACTATGTTTTCAATCAACCCAAAAGACTCATAAATATCAAAGCTTAATATTTTTGGAAGTTGGAGTGGTTTTTTTTTAGATTTGGCCATCTTAGGAGAATATCTGTTTGTGCAGGTAACTATTACTGTGTAGAATCATTAGGCAACTTAATAAAAACCAAATATTTTCCCATCTCACTTGTTTATTTTCACCAGGTAAACCAATATAACTGCACAAAATTTAGAAATAAACATTTCTGACATGCAAAAACAAAACTCAAAAAAATTAGTGACCAATATAGCCACCTTTCTTTATGATGACACTCAACAGCCTTCTATCCATAGATTCTGTCAGTTGCTTGATCTGTTTACGATCAACATTGCGTGCAGCAGCCACCACAGCCTCCCAGACACTGGTCCGAGAGGTGGACTGTTTTCCGTCCCTGTAGATCTCACATTTTATGAGGGACCACAGGTTCTCATTGGGGTTCAGAACAGGTCAACAAGGGGGCCATGTCATTATTTTTTCTTCTTTGAGATCTTTCCTGGCCAGCCACGCTGTGGAGTAGTTGGAGGCATGTGATGGAGCTTTGTCCTGCATGAAAATCATGTTTTTCTTGAACGATACCGACTTCTTCCTGTACCACTGCTTGAAGAAGTTGTCTTCCAGAAACTGGCAGTAGGTCTGGGAGTTGAGCTTCACTCCATCCTCAACCAAAAAACGTCTCACAAGTTCATCTTTGATGATACCAGCCCATACCAGTACCCCACCTCCACCTTGCTGGCGTCTGAGTTGGAGTGGAGCTCTCTGTCCTTTACTGATCCAGCCTCTTGCCCATTCATCTGACCCATCAAGAGTGACTCTCATTTCATCAGTCCATAAAAACTTTGAAAAGTCAGTCTTAAGATATTTCTTGGCCCAGTCTTGACGTTTTATCTTATGTTTCTTGTTCAAAGGTGGTCGTTTTTCAGCCTTCCTTACCTTGGCCATGTCCCTGAGTATCGCACACCTTGTGCTTTTTGTTACTCCAGTAACGTTGCAGCTCTGAAATATGGCATAACTGGTGGCAAACAGCATCTTGGCAGCTTCACGCTTGATTTTCCTCAATTCATGGGCAGTTATTTTGCGCCTTTTTTGCCCAACATGATTCTTGCGACCCTGTTGGCTATTTGCCATGAAACGCTTGATTGTTCAGTGATCACGATTCAAAAGTTTGACAATTTCAAGACTGCTGCATCCCTCTGCATGACATCTCACAATTTTGGACTTTTCACAGCCCATCAAATCTCTCTACTGACCCATTTTGCCAAAGGAAAGGAAGTTGCCTAATAATTAAGCACACCTTATATAGGGTTTTGATGTCATTAGACAACACCCCTCATTACAGAGATGCACATCACCTGATTTACTTAATTGGTAGTTGGCTCTCAAGCCTGAACAGCTTAGAGTAGGACAACATGTATAGAAAGTATCATGTTATCAAAATACAACTTGTCTAATAATTCTGCACAGTGTAGATACAGTTAGAAGCAAAGTTCACAAGATCAAAGTTAAAGAAACCCTGGCTGTACTAATCAGACATGCTAAAAAGAGGATACTATCACGGTTTGCCACCATTTTTTTGAGGAGGCAAGTGGTCAACTACCCTCAAGTGCTCAAAAGCGCTCCTAGTGGAGAAAGTCAAAGGGGTGTATAGAAAAATGTGAGCTATTGCCCTCATCTACTCATGTTGTGCAGATCAGGCACAACACCGTTGCTCTCATAAGAGTGTCCCTGTCAGTGGGCTGCGGCTGCGTCCACCGAATTCTGGGCCCCCCAGTGCCAAGACTGTTGAAGGACAAGATATAACAAAAAAACACAGACTGAGTAAGCGCTGCCAAATACACGATGAGGAGGGTCCAAGGTGAATATATGTATACTCTCTATATGCATACTCACCTTGGACCCTCTTCATCATCTCTTTAGCAGTCCTAGCGTTTTTTGTCCTATCTTGTCTTAAAAAACCTGCAGCAAGATTTTGTGGCAGCAGACTCTGAGGTTTCAGTTTGCACAGTAAATCAATTGCTAAGCACTGAAGGCCTCTATGCCTGATCTCCAAGATGTCACCTCTACAGCCCCAAAAGCACAAGGAAAGTCAGCTTCAATATGCTCAAAACCGCATAAATGAGGTACAAACATTTTGGGATTCTGTTCCATGGACCATGAAACAAAAGATGAGTTATAATTGGCATTTTGAAGAAACCACTAATTATATAACATGTTATATATCACACAGTAGGAAACAAACTTATTCTGTTACGTGGGTTGAATATTTTTGTTTGCATCTGAATATCAATAATTTTGATATATTACATGTCTATTTTAGGGTAACTAGGATGGGGCCATGGTGTTTTTTTTTAATTTATATTCCAAATTTTCTTTTTCATATATATTTTTCCTTCGATTTATTTATTATTTTTTTCTTTTAATATTTTACTTTTATGGTCTGTCCCTAAGGGGTAAAAAACACTTTTCAAGTGCATATTTCCACAGTAACTTAGATTGTATTGTAAAGGAAATCAGCCCAGTTTCAGTGATGATTGTTACTTTTTGAGCTTTGCTAGGGCTGTATTGCATCCCAGCGATCACACGATCAGTCATGTGACAACTGTGGCTGATCACTTGCCTAGTTTCATGCTGTGTATCGAAGAACAGAGAAGACAGTAGAAAAGAAAGAAGATGACTGTTAAGACCTGAATACTCAAAAGTCAACTTACACTCACGCTCTGAGTTATTAGTGACATATTATTTTCAATCACAATACTAAGAAAACCTAATGACCAAGATGGTCCTAGAGGTATCAAAGGCGTAACTATCGCAGGTTCAGGCGCTTCTGCGCACCCATGCTCTAAAGCCTAGAGGGACCCAAAAGATCCCTTTGGCACATATGAGAAGAACAATTCAATTAAAGTCCCATGTTAGTTGGTGGCCCCGTTGGAGATTTTGTAATGGGTCTCAAGTTATGTCATTGTGTGGAATAAATTCTGCTCCTAAATCAAAGTGCTGATTGGTCAATGACCCGGGTCCTACAAATTAATTTGCACCAATTCTACTAGATACAGATGTGGCCTTACTAACATTTCATCTTGGCTGAAAAAATCTTGAGATGTTTGTCATTTGTTTAGAAAAAACATGGTTTGTAATATTCTGTTTGGAGGTGTTTACGCTATATGAGTCAATGTGTGCACGGTTGCAATGTAAATTGCAGCTTAATTACAGCAGGAGTAAATTGAGCCAGTTTGCTCAGCTACTTTTTGAACTCTCTTTGAAGTATGTTGCTCAGTCATTCATTCATCTGAGCTGCTGCTAGAAGGGGGTCGTTTGACCATTCTCTCAAGAAAGGAGCAGATCCCAAAGGTTGTACCCACATTTATCGGACATTTATGGCATGTTTACTACCATGATTTTAACAAACTGAGCATTGAGGCACCCACTAAGACATTATCACAGTGCCGTGGTAGTATGCAGGCCAGAGATGGTGGTTTGAGACTGTTGGTCAAGATGACGGCCCTCATGGTCAATAGTCGTGTTACGATATAGCTTTACTGCAAGTAATCAAATCATGAATTACAATTTTGTGTTAAGAGGAGCTACAACTTAAGGGATAATGTGTCTTTAACGGTACTTGTTAATCATTTCTTTTGCAGAAGTTGACCCTATCAAGCTCGTCAGAAGGCAGTACTGTTGATATCAGGCCTGTAGGGGAAGGAGAACCCGTAGCTTTAGTAGAGCAAGAGGAAATCATGGAACCAGATGCTTGCTTCACAGAAGGTATTTTCTTCACGCTGGGACAGTATTGTCCTCCACGCTTTTAGTTTTGTCATTTTCTATGCATTTACTCACAGCACAAAACATTAATCTTTCAATTAGCCGTTTACTATTTCAATAGGTATATTACAGAACTATAATTGCCCTCCATGTGTTTTATACATTTCCCCATGAGATGCTTAAAAAACAACTACAACTTAAGGAACATAACTGAACAATGCAAACAAAAATCTAAAGCTGTAAAATTCTGATTGAAAGAAATACAAAATTCCCAGTATTAACATTTATAAGCCTTACATTTGTCTACTTGTGCCTGCTGGGTAATGTGATATCACTTTATTTTTGCAGTAATTTTGCATTTTTTAAGTCTAGATAGGGCTTATATATCATATTTGCATGTGCATTTGGATTTTGTATTTATTTATCTATTTTAATTCTTAAAATATGACAAGGAGTAAAAACAATTAATTCTCCAAATAGCCTTCTTTATATTCAAATAGAAAAAAACACCTTAAATCAGACTTCACATTAACCTCTGCAAGTATCTATTACAGAAACTATAATTGTTAATGCAATTGTTCTGTGTGCATTGAATATCATGTTATTGGCACCACATCAGCTGCTTATATGGGGCCTTATTTCAAATCTTCTATCCCATTTTGCTCAAACTGTGGGTGAAATAAGTATTGAACTCATCACCAATTTTCTAAGGTGCTATTGAAATAAACTTCTCACAAGATGTCGTTAACAACCCATCCAATCCAAATAGGAAGAGAAATCAAAACATAAATTTCCATAAATTAAGTTATGTGTAATAACAAGAAATGACACAGGGAAAAAGTATTGAACATGCTTACTGAAATGTAATTACTACTTCTTCCAAAATCCTTTGTTTGTGATGACAGCTTCAAGACGCCTCCTGTGTGGAGAAACTAGTCGCATGCATTGCTCAGGTGTGATGTTGGCCCATACTTCCACACGGACCCTCTTCACATGTGGAGAGTTCCATGGGCTCCTTCTTTGAACTCTGAGCTTTAGTTCCTTCCATACATTTTCTGTTTTATTCAGTTCAGGAGAATGGCTGGGCCATTCTAGCAACTTCATAGCTGTGTGTTTGGGATCACTGTCTTGCTGAAATGTCCACCTTCATTTAATCTTCATTATCCTAGTAGATGGCAGCATTTTTTTAATTAAATGTCTGAGTATATTTGTCCATTCATCCTGTTAGGGCTAGCGGAACGCACCAAATAATAAGACTGATAGTGTACGGTGCGTTCGTAGCCCGGGGTCCACCGTGCAGAGATGGAACCTGCTGCTGAGTAATGACGGACTATATGGCGGTACTCATAAGTATACTCGCGTAGGTTAAACTTCACCCAACGTGAAGGAAGCGATCCTGTTGCGTCACAGGGTCGCGGTACCGCACATAGAAGGCGAGCAAGCAGTCAGCGAACTTAACCCCAACTAGGATTGAAGTCCGATTAGACCCTTGCTGGCACAACACCGCAACAGGGTGTGTTAGGCAACTCTTATAATTAGAGCACCGAAGTGCGAACTGTGCCGTGCTGGCAGGCACCACTAAGCACCCAGACGTGGGTCAGGAAGCGCACTGCTGGCGCGTGGCGCCGCACTGGCGGTCACAGCAATAGACGCTGATACGTGTGTGATACGTTGAGTGATTTGTCGGGCGCTAGATAGCAGCCATACTCCATACGCGAACAGTCATACAATAGGGTAGGGGTATTTAATGAACGACTTGCACTCACAACAAACACGCGTATTCAATTGTGCACTAGCGCATGGCCGTGCGGTCATGCGCAGTTTATATAATTGCAGGACAGGAAGTGGCCACAGAAACTTTGCCCTTCCAAGACCTGCCAAGAGGACCAATGGAATGCGCTGCAGAGCCAGAGCACATGACCCTCGATCTCCAACGGGAGATCTTGCTCTGGGCATGCTCAGTGTGCGCAAACAAGGACTTAGTCCCAGGGAAGTCCGCTCGCCGCTGACCAGCACTGACTTTAATGGCAGGAGCTGAAGAAGCAGCAGTAACTCTCTGTACAGAGTGAGAGCGAGCAAGACACTGGGAGCGACGTCCCTGCTGAGCAGACTCCACTGTGGCTGGAGGAGAATGGGAGACCGCAGTGGAGACGGATCGAGATTCCCCCTGTGCAGCAGAGGAAACTCGACTCCTAACATTACCCCCCCTCCTTGGGCCTCGCTACGCTCGAAGGCAGCAATGAGCTGTGGGGCCCGAATGTTTTCAGCAGGCTCCCAAGACCTGTCCTCTGGACCATAACCCTTCCAATTCACCAAATAAAACTTTTTGCCGCGTACCACCTTGCACCCCAAAATAGCGTTCACCTCGTAATCGTCCGTAGACGAACCTGATGTCCCGGCAGATGACTCGGAAAACCGGGACATGTATACGGGTTTCAAGAGGGACACATGACAGGTGTCGGTGATACCCAAGCGTGGAGGAAGAGCCAGGCGGTAAACCACAGGATTAACCTGTTCGAGAACCTTGAAGGGACCCAAGTAGCAAGGAGCAAACTTAGTGGACTCAACTCGCAGCCTGATGTTACGGGCGGAGAGCCACACCAAGTCGCCAGGGGCAAAAGTCAGAGCGGGGCGCCGATGAACATCGGCGGAGGACCTCATTCTCTCCTTGGAGGCCCGAATGGCATCCTGCGTGCGATCCCAAATGTCCCGTGCCTCCACAGCCCAGTCTGCCACCCTGGGATCAGCGGAAGACACAGGCATGGGCACAGGAACACGCGGATGCTGGCCGTAATTTAAGAGGAATGGAGTCTGACCGGTAGAGTCGGCTACGGCATTGTTAAGTGCAAACTCTGCCCACGGTAGCAAGGATGCCCAGTCATCCTGTCTGGCAGAAACAAAATGTCGCAGATATGTGACCAAGGTCTGGTTGGCCCTTTCTACCAACCCATTCGTCTCGGGATGATATGCCGAAGAGAGATTTAACTCAATACTGAGTAGACGACATAGCCCCCTCCAGAATCGAGACGCAAACTGGGGACCCCGGTCACTAACAATTTTGTCTGGCATACCGCTGGCATACCGTGTAAGCGAAAGATATGCTTGATAAACAAGACAGCCAACGCCCGTGCAGATGGTAGCCGTGGAAGAGGCACCAAATGCACCATTTTGGAAAAATGATCGGTGATCACCCAGATAATGGTGCAATTACGAGACTTGGGTAAGCCAACCACAAAGTCCATCCCGACCATCTCCCAGGGCCTGTCAGCCACGGGCAGAGGATAAAGCAACCCAGCTGGCCGTTGCCGAGGAGTCTTGTTCCTGGCGCAAGAGACACACGCCCGAACGTACTCCGCGACATCACGAGCCATATGCGGCCACCAGTATGTCCTCGCCAGTAACTCTGATGTCCTTTTAGTACCAAAATGTCCACCCACCCTGGACGAGTGCGCCCAAGAGAGAACCTCCGGTCGCAAACTAGATGGAACAAAAGTCTTGCCCAGAGGCACAGACTCCAGCGAAACCGGGGCCACGGTTCTCAAACTCTCGGTGGGGACAATAAGCCGAGGCTCCTCCTCCTCCTCCGCAGATGACACAACGGAGCGAGAGAGAGCGTCAGCCCAAATGTTCTTCTCCCCAGAAAGGAAATGGAGGGTGAAATGAAATCGGGAGAAGAACAAGGACCATCTGGCCTGGCGAGAATTCAACCGCTGAGCTGTCTGCAGATACACCAAATTTTTGTGATCTGTGAAGACTTGGAAGGGAAAACGTGCTCCCTCCAAGAGATGTCTCCACTCCGAGAAAGCCAACTTCATGGCTAGCATCTCCCTGTCCCTGATGGAATAATTCCTCTCTGCTGGTGCGAAGGTCTTGGAGAAAAAGAAGCAAGGATGCTTCCGACCTTGAGCATCCTTTTGGAAGAGGACTGCTCCAGCACCAACAGAAGAGGCATCTACCTCCATGATAAATGGCTTATCAACATCGGGGCGATGAAGAATGGGAGCGCTAGCGAAGTGTGACTTTATAGAGATAAAAGCCTTGGAGACCTCCTCAGACCACAATTTGGGATTCGCCCCCTTCTTGGTGAGGGCAACCAAGGGAGCTACCAAAGTTGAGAAATGCGGGATGAACTGGCGATAATAATTGATGAACCCCATAAAGCGCTGCACCGCTTTAAGAGAATGGGGTTCCTGCCAGTCCATCACAGCCTGTAGTTTGGCAGGATCCATAGCCAATCCCTGGGCTGAGATGATGTAGCCTAGGAAAGGTAAGGACTCCTGCTCAAACATACACTTCTCCAACTTGGCATAGAGGGAGTTTGCCCGTAGGAGGTCGAAGACTTTGCAAACATCTCTCCGGTGGGAGTCAATATCTGGAGAGTAGATGAGAATATCATCCAGATAGACTACGACCGAGGTGGAAAGCATATCCCGGAAGATATCGTTCACAAAGTCTTGGAAAACGGCTGGGGCATTACAGAGCCCAAAGGGCATCACCAGATATTCATAGTGCCCATCCCTGGTGTTAAAAGCCGTCTTCCATTCGTCCCCCTCACGAATGCGAATCAGGTTGTAAGCACCCCGCAGATCTAATTTAGTAAATACCCTTGCTCCCGAAGCCTATCGAACAGTTCAGATATCAAAGGCAAAGGGTATTTATTCTTAACGGTGATGGCGTTAAGACCCCTGTAGTCTATGCATGGACGCAATTCCCCACTCTTCTTCTGCACGAAGAAGAACCCTGCCCCAGCAGGTGACACTGACTTCCTGATGAACCCTCTTGCCAGATTTTCCTGGATGTACTGTGACATTGCCTCCGTCTCCGGGAGAGATAGCGGATAGACTCGACCCCGGGGAGGCTCAGCACCAGGCAAGAGGTCAATAGAACAGTCATAGGGGCGATGGGGCGGAAGGGTCTCCGCCGCCTTTTTGGAGAATACGTCTGCATACGACCAATACTGCTTGGGGAGAGAGGAAAGATCTGCGGGTACCTCAGTTGTAGCTACCTGAACGCACTCCCTCTGACACCTACCCCCACAAGATTCACCCCATCCCAGAATTCTGCCTGAGGACCACTCGATATGAGGAGAGTGGTACCGTAGCCAAGGTATTCCCAACAGGACTTCATCAATTCCCTCTGGAATGACGAGCAGGGAAATAATCTCCTGATGAGATGGCGACATGGACAGAGTAAAAGGGATGGTCTGGTGAGTTATCTGTGAGGGCAGAGTCGACCCATTCACCACTCGTACCGTTACAGGTTGAGCTAGCATAACCAGAGGTATTGCGTGGCGTTGGGCAAAGGCAGAAGACATAAAATTGCCCTCCGCCCCAGAATCCACGCAGAGCTCTACCGAGTGGGAGAATGAGCCTATAGTAATTGTCCCCTTAAAGGACAATTTAGAGGCAAACGTCACCGTGTCTAGTGTACCTCCACCTACGACCACTAGACGCTGACGTTTCCTCGACCGCTGAGGACATCTGGTGGCTAAATGTCCAGACTGCTGGCAAACATGACAGACCCTGAGTGCACAAGCGGTCCGGGACTTAGGTCCCTCTTGTGACTCTTCCCTGGCCTCATGTGACTCAGGAACCAGGACCGGAGATTCCAGAAGTTTGGCGAAAGTAGGAGCCAGCCGAAACCTCTGCCTACACTGGGCTCGCTCTAACCTCCGCTCGTTAAAACGGAGGTCAATTCGAGTGGAGACTGTTATTAACTCCTCCAGTGTGGCAGGAATCTCCCTAGTGGCCAGAGCGTCCTTTACATGGTCAGCCAAGCCCCTCCAAAATATGGGGATAAGAGCTTTATCCGACCATTCCAGCTCAGATGCTAAAGTGCAGAATTGGACGGCAAAATGACTGACCAAGGACTCACCCTGAGTTAATGCCAGCAGTTGGAGTGCAGTGTCATGGGTGACTTGAGGTCCTAAAAAGACCTGTTTTAAAGTGCTCAAAAACAGAGGAGCACTCTGCACCACATGATCGCCACGCTCCCACAGCGGCGTAGCCCATTCCAACGCCCTGTCCGACAATAGAGACACAATAAATCCCACCTTAGCCCGCTCTGTGGGGAAACGTGCAGCCAGAAGCTCGAGATGAATAGAGCACTGACTCACGAATCCCCTACAAAATTTGCTATTACCAGAAAATTTTTCTGGCAGCGGGAGGCGAGAAAATGTCGAAACAGGGGTGGCAATGGACAAAGTTGCTGCAGCCACGCTGGCAGCCTGTACAGCAACTGCGGTAACATCCACAGCTGAAGTTGCGCTCTCGAGAGCCGCCAACCTACCCTCCAGCTGCTGTATATACCGCAGGGATTGCTGTTTGTCCGTCATCACTAGCCAGACCCTGGCGCTAGTGTAATGTTAGGGCTAGCGGAACGCACCAAATAATAAGACTGATAGTGTACGGTGCGTTCGTAGCCCGGGGTCCACCGTGCAGAGATGGAACCTGCTGCTGAGTAATAACGGACTATATGGCGGTACTCATAAGTATAATCGCGTGGGTTAAACTTCACCCAACATGAAGGAAGCGATCCTGTTGCGTCACAGGGTCGCGGTACCGCACATAGAAGGCGAGCAAGCAGTCAGCGAACTTAACCCCAACTAGGATTGAAGTCCGATTAGACCCTTGCTGGCACAACACCGCAACAGGGTGTGTTAGGCAACTCTTATAATTAGAGCACCGAAGTGCGAACTGTGCCGTGCTGGCAGGCACCACTAAGCACCCAGACGTGGGTCAGGAAGCGCACTGCTGGCGCGTGGCGCCGCACTGGCGGTCACAGCAATAGACGCTGATACGTGTGTGACACGTTGAGTGATTTGTCGGGCGCTAGATAGCAGCCATACTCCATACGCGAACAGTCATACAATAGGGTAGGGGTATTTAATGAACGACTTGCACTCACAACAAACACACGTATTCAATTGTGCACTAGCGCATGGCCGTGCGGTCATGTGCAGTTTATATAATTGCAGGACAGGAAGTGGCCACAGAAACTTTGCCCTTCCAAGACCTGCCAAGAGGACCAATGGAATGCACTGCAGAGCCAGAGCACATGACCCTCGATCTCCAACGGGAGATCTTGCTCTGGGCATGCTCAGTGTGCGCAAACAAGGACTTAGTCCCAGGGAAGTCCGCTCGCCGCTGACCAGCACTGACTTTAATGGCAGGAGCTGAAGAAGCAGCAGTAACTCTCTGTACAGAGTGAGAGCGAGCAAGACACTGGGAGCGACGTCCCTGCTGAGCAGACTCCACTGCGGCTGGAGGAGAATGGGAGACCGCAGCGGAGACGGATCGAGATTCCCCCTGTGCAGCAGAGGAAACTCGACTTCCTTCAATCATATGAGGCTTGCCAGTGATGTATGCTGAAAAACAACCGCATATCATGATGCTTCCACCCCCAAAATTTCTCTGTTGACATGGTGTTTAGGGGAGATATACAGTGCCCTCTGGCCTCCAAACATAGTGTGTAATATGGCATCCAGAGAGTTCAATTTTGGTCTCATCTGATCAGAATATATTCTCCCAGTATTTCACAGGCTTGTCTAAATGTTGCTGAGCAAACTTTAAACATGATTGAAAATCATTTTTGTTCAGCAATGGAATCTTGATTTGTGAGCGTGCATACAGGCCATGGAGGTTCAGTGCAGTACTTATTGTTTTCTTTGAAAAATATTAAGATTCAAGAGTCCTCAGTGGTTTATACCTTTTAATGGCTAACTGAAAAGCTGATAACAAATTTCAAGCTTTTGAAACTACTCATGTCTCTTTATCAGGCATCATCTATGAAGAGGCTTGAGTAGTCTTGAAAGCTTTCAATTTGTTATTATCTTTTCAGTTAGCCATTAAAAGGTATCAACCACTGAGGACTCTCGAATCTTAATATTATTCTATTTACTTGCTAACACAGTACACAAATATACATCTTTGTTTTCTTTGAAAAAATCGTACCTACTGATTCCAGGTCTTTCGGGAGCTCTCCACAGGTGGTCCTTGGCTCTTGGACAACTTTTTAGATAATTATTTTCACTTCTGTAACTGAATTCTTGCTTGAAGCACCTGGTCATTGCAGGTTAAATGTAAAATTAATTTCTTTCCACTTCCCCGGATCATGGTCCCAATAGTGCTCACTGAAACATTCAATAGTTTAGAAATTCTTTTGTAAGTAATGCCATTAGTATGTTTTGCAACAATAAGGTTGCAAACGTCTTGAGACATCTCACTGGTTTTACCCATCTTGAGATTTTTCTTGTGTGGCATATTGGTAATGAGACACTTCTTTTATAGCCATCAGTTGAACCAGCTGATATTATTTTTCTCTAAGGGGCAAGATTGCTTTCTAATTAATTATAGATTTCAGCCAGTGTCATGATTTTCCATTACTTTTGCAACTCTTTTTCTTCATGTGTTCAATACTTTTTCCCTGTATCATTTCTCATTATTAATCATAACTTAATTTATGGATGTCTATGGTTTGATTTCTTTGCCTGTGTAGATTAGATGGGTTGTTAAAGACATCAGATGACAATTTCATGTCAATAACACATTTAGAAATATATTTAGTTTAAAAATTAATGACGCGTTTAATACTTATTTTACCCGCTTTATGTCAGACATATTTTGACGGGCCAATAATCTGAAAACAAGCTATCCTACAATTTCTAGTTCCCAATGATCTGCCTGACTAAATGGGTCTTGAAGGGTACTGGACAGCAATGTATAGAAAAGGGAAAACTGAGCAGTTGATTGGAAAATTTTCTTTATAACCAGTGTAACTGGGGTTTTATTCACTGGAATTCCTGGTGTTTGTATGCATATGAGTCCAGTAGGGTGGACCTACTCAGTGATTGGCAGTTATCACTGCATGTAAAGTCACAGAGGGAAGATTGTCAATCACTGAGTAGGACCGCCCACTGGACTCATATGCATACAAACACCAGTGATTTCCATGATTAAAGTGCAAGTTTTTCTGAAACTTTTCCCACAAAAAACATACTGTTCTTAGAATCTGTAAGGATCACAGTTATGGGAAGTTATTTTAGGATAGCAAGAAATATCGATAGATAGATAGATAGATAGATAGATAGATAGATAGACAGAAGATAGATATGAGATATATAGATATGATTGAGTGTCATAAACAGATTAAGTCACAGATGAATATGTAACTTGCCTCTTGTGATTGCAGGGTGTATAAAGAAGTTCCCGTGTTGCGATGTCAGTACATTAGAGGGAAGAGGAAAGCAGTGGTGGAACCTCAGGAAAACATGCTTCCGGATTGTAGAGCATAACTGGTTTGAGACTTTCATTATCTTCATGATTTTGCTTAGCAGCGGGGCTCTGGTAAGTGTCTACAACCTTCCCCCATGTGGTTTCTATTCTATCTACAGTATATCACTTTAATTATCTACTTTAATTGTTATTTCCAAAGAGTCTTTAAAGCCTGGGAAGCAGTCTTTCTCCACTTATTGTAACGAGAAAACATGAGCTTTTTATTTCAACCCTTTGCGTTGCTTAATAAATACTGATTATTCACTAGAGGATATTTTTGGAGTCATGTTTTAATATTCATATTTTTTCGTAATAAAATGTATTCATGCACAATGTATTTCACAGTGATTTCTGTTGTAAGCAAAAATACAGGCAAAAACGCCTCAGTTTTTGGCCAGTCACATGTTGTTTTACATCTTCACAAATTGTTAAAAAGTAACTGTTTTTTTCATAAAATCAGTAAAAATAAGACATTTTGTGAGATAGATTTAAAGAAATCTGTTTATTTTGCTTCCTGATCTGATCATTCAGTTACAAAATCAGTTTCTTATTTCCATGTGTACAAATAATTTAATGTGTACAATTAATTAACATTTTTTTTAAGTAAAACGATAGCTAATCTTTTGCTTAAAGAGGCCCTTTACTAAATTTTTATGTTGAACTGCACACAGGATGTAATAGCGGCTGCAGAGCAGAATAAAATAATGAAACACTTTTTTTATGTTTGCATTTCCGTTGCGGAGATATTAGTAATTAAAATATTTGGCATCTAAGGAATTCATTTTTTTTAAGTCCAAGTGGGTGCTATTTGACAGCTTTCTCTGGAGTGGCATGTTCGTCTTCTCTTTGTTTGAGGCTGACAAATCATAATCAGGCAGCAACACTCAAATTAAGAACTCGGTCCCCACCAGAGCAAGATTCTACTGTGGAAGATGGAATGATATAGCCCTGATCCCCGGGTCTAACCTCCTACATGATTAGAAAGTAAAGATGGCTAAGACTTTCAGATAAGGTCCTTGCGAGGCAAAAGACAGTGCAGCTGAGCTTAGCTGTCATATTAAAAACCCTTCTATCGGCCTGTGTGGGACATATGACAGCTTGATAGTACTGCAGAATGAATACAAGTTGTTTGAACACAACAGGCATAAGTATGATATTAACACACTCCGTAATCAGGAGAGTTATAGAAGGAAAAAAATGAAAATGTTTTATTCCGCTCTGTAGCCACTAGTACATTCTATGTCTGAAGTCACAGAGAAAAAAGCAGAGCTATTTACCTGCTGAAGCCTCCAATTCAATGCACTAGCAGGGCGCAGCGGACCCGATTAATGACGGCAAACACACAGGTGCAAAAAATACCGATGAAACAACCACATTCAATCCAGTGTTGGCTGTTTGGTATTAGAGCACAAAAAGATAAGAGATAATAGTCTGTATGTGGCATTATTCACACAGGCAATGCAGAGCATGTGGTGTACAGCCTATTACTAACGCACATACAGGCGGGCCGCCCAGTGCTACAAAATGCATGCTGTGCGAACAGATGCCAACAGTTTACAGAGCCATTATTTGTCCGACTGCACCCTGCAAGATAAAGTGCAAACCCCCCCCCACCCACTTTTTTCAATTTTTTGGAGGATTTCTAAGTCCTCCTTTTGTGTCAGTGATCTTTTATTCTATGTTTAGCGTTAGGACTGGCAAAATGTAAGGGCCCTTGACGTGGTTGCCAGCTTACATATTGAGGCCCCAATATAAACTAATACCTTACATACATTGATACGTGGGTTTTTTTTTTTGCACTTTATCTTGCAGGGTGCAGTTGGACCAATGAAGGCTCTGTAAACTGTTGGCCTCTGTTCGCACAACATGCATTTTGTAGCACTGGGCGGCCCGCCTGTATGTGCGTTAGTAATAGGCTGTACACCAGATGCTCTGCATTGCCTGTGTGAACAATGCCACATACAGACTATTATCTCTTATCTTTTTGTGCACTAATACCAAACAGCCAACACTGGATTGAAAGTGGTTGTTTCATCGGTATTTTTTTGCACCTGTGTGTTTGCCATCATTAATCGGGTCCGCTGCGCCCTGCTAGTGCATTGGGTTGGAGGCTTCAGCAGGTAAACATCTCTACTTTTTTCTCTGTGACTTTTTTCAATTTTTTTGAGGATTTCTAAGTCCTCTTTTTGTGTCGGTGACCTTACATTCTATGTCTGGTTCTACCTAAAACAGTCGATGAAAGTTTTTACCACCATGACGTTTTGTTTTCTGTAAGGCCTCAGCTGACCAGGACAACTTCACCACTGCACAGAGCTGACTTGAGCAGCCACCATGGAAAATAATACATATAGACTTGGTGCAGATGGATATTCAGTACCTGCTGATTGGCCTCAGTAGTATTCTGGGTCTCTGGATGGGAGTAATGAGAACCGCCTTCTACTTGAAGACTTCCACAGCTCTTCTTTTGATTAATTTGGTGCAACGTCATTGTTGTGGCATGACACACATATGAAATTGTTCCTGGCCGGCTACTCATAAGAAGATCTGTGTATGCTATCAAGTAGGAGACGGTTGTATAGACTCCTGTCCATTGGCCATAGATCACTGTTGTGGCCAATGGATTGGGTCCTGCAAAACGGTTCACACTAACTCTAACTACAACTATCAAGTGGTGACCGCATGTACACAGTGTTCAGAGACGACACAGCACAGCTCCAAACACTGTGTAGTGGCCAATCTCAGGTAATATAACTCCGCTCCAATTCATTTCAAAAGTAGTTGAGTTGTAGCACCTGAGAATGACAGGGTAGGGGTCCAACTTTCCCACCGATCTGTTTACAGCTCTGGATGTAGTATATAAACAGTGTGTGAAACTGTGATGTTCTGGCTCCATACACTGTGTACATAAGGCCACCAGAGCTGCAAACAGCTGATTGTTGGGGAAATTGGACCCCTACTTATCTGAAAATCATGACTTATGCTATTGCATAGGTCAACAATATATAAGTAGGGGACAACCCCTAAAAGATAAGTAACATTTTATGGGACATTTTGATGAGTTGCGTATTTTCGTAAAAATGCCATTAACCTATTTTACTAAATGGGTGCAGAAATGGTGCAGACAATCTACAACATCGAAAACACAACATAGCCTAAAAGTGGACTTTTTAATTTTTGTCTGAAGTTTCACTTTTATGTACGTAAAGTATAGTTCATGCCGTTTAGCGGAATTTATTGTTACTTTATAAATTTTAGGCTTTTGAAGACATTTACATTGAGCAGCGGAAAACAATTAAGACCATGCTGGAATATGCTGACAAGGTGTTCACGTATATCTTTATTCTTGAAATGCTTCTGAAATGGGTAGCCTATGGATTTGCCAAATATTTCACCAATGCCTGGTGCTGGCTGGACTTCCTGATTGTTGATGTAGGTATCAATAATATATAATTACACCAAATACTTTATCAAATCCGTATGATAACCAAATAAAAAGATATTGAAAATAAATGTTGTATTTAATTTAAAAAGTAATGCTTATAGGAATAATGCTTAGAAAAATGCATAGAATAGACCTGAATCTATAAAAAGTGTAAACTAGTTTTATATCTCTAATCTGATTTTGATAGATATTTTTTATATACATGTAGCAATGTACACGGTACACTACTTTTTATTGTTTTTGTTTATTTGTCACATTGTGAGAATTTGATTATTATTTCTACAAAATTTCACGCGTGACCTTTTTTTGCGCACGTAATACTTAAAATTCTAAATTCAATTTTTAGGTTTTAAATGACCCTTTATTTGGAAATTTATGTTTCTCTGCTAGTTTTGTTGCTTCTATTTATATTTTTTACATTTATGTAAATTTTTATAAGGCAGCTCTCTCCCCACTCTTGTACACTGCTACAGTTGATCACCATCCACTTTTCAACAATTTATAGTGATGTACACCAAAAAGATCTGGATTTGATGTCCTTTTCTGTGAATGGCAAAAAGATTTCACATGAATTTGATTATGAAATGAAAATTTACTATATCGGTTTAGATGCTAACATTTTGTAACCAGATTAATAAATCTTCCCTTACTTGCCAAATGAAAGATGCCACAAATAGTTTTAAAGGGGCTTCCTTGGGTTTAACATTGAAATCTTTGATATTCCTTGGGTTTACCATTGAAAGATTTTTTGCCATCTGCACCTTTTCTTAGATTTCATTGGGATGTTTCTTTTAAAGCATTTTATAGAGAGCAAATAAACTACAAAGCACAAAAGTAAAATTTTTGAGCACTTAAAAAGCATTTCATAACTGAATTCTTTAACCAAAAAAACTAAGCACGGCCTAGAAGATATGGTCAGTCGGTGTTTTCTGAATTATAAGATATTTATATTGTTTTTTGTGGGATTTAAGGTTTGACAAGAAAAAGCTATAAATGTTTTGGTTAAAAAAATAAAGAAAATTACGTTTTAAAATACTTCAGGTATTCCCCCCTTTGCATCAACAGTACATGGTAAGTACTGTGACTAACAACACATACTTTTTCATCAAGGCTATATGAAGAAGACTGAAGGGTAATCAGAAACATTAAGGTTGAGTGCCAGTTGCAAAGGAATCAATGGTGCTAAAATTTTTCAGTAGCGGGTATGTTAATCAGCTGCATTATTGGCCCTAAACCATTGTATGTGGCAAGCAGTGGTCGAATATATATTTACTATTTCACATTATTATGACTATTACTCAACCCAAAAAATAATAGAACATATAACTTATAAGAATATATATAAAAAAGTTAATATTAATTATCTCATAAGGAGAGAATTTTATTTTTTTGAAATATGTTTTTCTGTAAAATATTAGTTGCACATTCGATCACTGCTTGCAGTATGATTCTAATGAAAGGAACTATGAGAGTGCTGTGATTTGTTTAAAATGTGGTTTTATTGTGGTGCACCTCATTTATTTATATTTTGTTTTTATTATTATTTTTGTTTTCCGATTTGTGTTCCATCTGTAAAACCAAATCTTTCATTAGAATTGAATTTTTTTTTTCTGTGAAAATACGCAAATAATTTGTTTTCTTTTTTTTTTTTTTGCAAAAACAATATTATCTTTATATCATTTGATTTTAGAATTCATACTGCTTGCTTTCATTGCTTTTGTGATAGGGATAAAATAATAATGTAGAATTGCCCAATAAATATTCCTAGTTAAAGGTTTTAGATGGGTCATCTTTCCCACTATCTTATCCAGGCATTAAAAAGTAAATCAGATTTTTCCACTATTTTATTGATTTTAAATAATATGGTGTCTTAACCTTAAAGGACAAATTTTCTTTCCTTTTGAATAATTATCTCTCATTTTCTTATACAGAAAAAAAAAGGTTTAGTAGAATAATTTAAAATTATATCTAGTCTAATCACGTTTATCAAACGCCCCAAATAGTTACTCCTTAGTAAGATACATGCACGGGAACCTTTCATTAAAAAATAATTTTGAAAAACAGTTTTGACCACAATATATTTAGGGTATCTTTCTCTTGATTTTTTTTTAATTTAAAGTGAATACCTCCTTCAACTGACGCTGGCCACTAATTCTGTAAAAATTGTTCTTATTCTTGGTGACCCTTTATTCCAAAGTTAAGCTTCACAGCCATTAAGAATGTCCAATATGTAAATTTTCCTTCCAACAACTGTGCATATACCACACAACTTTTTTGTGGGCATTTCCTTTTTCTCCTCTACATTGCTGGCCAATCAAAATACAGCCATAGCATAGAAGGGAAAAGCAAATACCTAAAGAGAAGATAAAAGCTGCAGGCTGGATCAGCTTGTTCTCATACCACAGTTGCTGTGCACTCCTTCTGTTGGAGTACTGAGCACAGGACAGCAGCAACACTGTAGAGCCGTGGCACAGTTGAGAAGCATCTTCTAACACTCTCGGGTGTCCAGAACAGCTGCTGTCCAGGGTTCCGGTGCTCCAATACCAGTAAGGAACACAATGACTTCAGAGTTCTCAGAATATTCACCTGATACAAGTCTCATCTAGGGAGAGCATAATGAGACAGATTGCAGCTTTGACCTTCTCTGCGGACTTTTGCTTTTTCTCCTTAACGACGCAGCCATATTTAAATTGATCAATGTCTTAGAGTCGAAAAAGCAAATGCCAACAGAGAAGTTCTGTTTTATACATCTAATTAGTAAAATGGAAAATTCAGATATTGGAAGCTTGTTATTACTGGGGAATGGCTTATCTTTGGAACGGAGGGGTACAAAACAAGATCTGTTACAGAATTAATGGAGCAGCACCAAATGGAGAAAGTACTCAGTTTAAATTTAAAAAACTACAGTGAAAGAGTCCATCTTAACAGATTAAAACAGGACTGTCAGTGGGATATTTTACATTTTAACTTTACTAAATTTAAAAAATCTTAAAATTGAGGGGTATGGTGAGGCACACAAAGTAAAAAAATAGTAGCTAAATTTACTTAGTGGCTATATTAAAACAAAAATAAGCTTTTTCATTACTTTGCCTCTTTCACGCTAAACCTTTGCTGGTTTTACTTAGTTTCCTTATAAACCTTTTTTATTTTATGACTAACATGATACAAAACAAATATCAAAATAGTCAACAAAATATGCCATATATTTAAAAAAATATATATATTACTCAGGCCAACTATAACAATTCCGTAAGGCCGTGATTAATAATGCCATTAATTCTGAACAGATTTCAATCATATCCCTTTTGGCGGTCGCACTCGGGTATGATCAACTAGCCGCTATTAAGTCTCTAAGGACCTTGAGAGCACTGAGACCTCTACGTGCATTATCAAGATTTGAAGGCATAAGGGTAAGATCGAATACACAGATAGGGACATTATTTTTTTCTCTAGGTTCCTGTTTTAGTGTATTCAAGATTCAATTTACAAAATATGGTAAGAATACTAACCAATATTTCACCAACAGGTGGGCTGTAATTTTCACAATATTTCATTTTTTTTGAAGATTTTAGGTATCTAGCAGAGAGGACTACCGGCATCATCTTCTGTGTTTGACGCACTGAATGATTTAAGATTTGGGAAAACCAATGAGTTTATTACTTTTGTGTTTTTGTATAGGTATCTTTGGTTAGCTTAATAGCTAATGCCTTGGGCTACTCAGAATTAGGGGCTATAAAGTCCCTTAGGACACTAAGGGCATTGAGACCTCTGAGGGCCCTGTCACGGTTTGAAGGGATGAGGGTAAGATAACCTTAAAGGTCTTGAAATTAATGCATGCATAGAAATAAATCATGCATGTGAGAACAAGCACAAGGAATGATAAATCCATGCAGAGATGCTGCGATAACCTCATAAGTACTGTTCGCTATTAATAGATATTGGACAGGATGCTTCAACACATCGCAAAAATCATATGCTACCACATGTACCGGCTTTGCTCATGATTGAGTCTATTCAACAGAAATAGTATTTATTTCTTTCCTCAATCACACAACTTATGTTAAATCTAACAGTCCATAGAAAATAGACAATATTGTTGTTAGTTTGGTTTATTTGGGCACACTTTAGATTGCAGAAGCCAACAATTCATCCAAAGAGACAACCACCTTTTTCTTTTTATGAAAGGTTGTCTTAGACCTGTTCCTCCTTGTGAGATATGGCCATGTCTTGGCTGTTTTTATATTACATGGACCTATGTACTAGAATTGAGAGTAGGGTATGTTCACACTGCAATTTATTACGGCAGCTAAAAAGGTCAAACTTTTCATGGGGAAACCACTGCAGAAAATACATACATTGCGATGTATTTGTTAACATTTTGTTAATATTTCCGTAGTGGTTTCTGTAAACATCTTTTTCTCCAGTAAATTTTTTAGCTCTTTTTTGGATGTTTTTTAACTTCCATTAAGCAGTGGATAAAACGCTGGTGTTTTTTTGAATCGTAAAAGCCTACAGACAATTTTTTTTAAGCCTTTACAAAGACTATTGTAAAGTATGGAATGGCTCCTTAGCGGAAAATACCTGAAGAATGAACATGTCACTTCTTTAAAACGTTTGGTGTTTTGGAAAATCTGAAGTATTTAAAAAAATGCTGAAAAGCCTGAAAATGTGAACAGCAAATCGTTTTTAATAGGACAAAAAGAGGAAGCTCTTTTCAGCGTTTTGTGATTGCTTTTTCCAGCATTTTTAGGAGCAGTACCTTCTCAAAAATCATCAGTAAAAAAACGTAATGTGAACATACCGTAACAGTGCTTGTGAGTCCCTGGCCGGAGCACTGCCATTCATAGTGCCAGTGAGATTCCCAGCAGATACAGTATATTGGTATTTTGTTAAAAGAAAACAAAAAAAACATTTCACTGCATAGAAAAAAAGGGGAACAATTAGTTACTTTACATATCTTAGTTATATTTTTTGTAGTATGAACAGATAGCCCTAAAAAAGGAATATTTCAGATAAATTTTTTTTTAAAGCCCTGATTAGTATTTTAATTTATAAAATACAACTTAATAATAACTTAGTTGATGAGCTGATAAAACTGTTATTAATAGTATTTAAAAATATGAAACTTCCCAGTTTCGTGTGCCAGTAGCAGGTCCATACGAGGATATTGTATTATGCTTACGCAAGAATCATTGGTTGTATTGCAAAAATTCTTTGAGCCGTACATTCTGATAAATGGCACAAAATACAGTTTGTCCTAAGAGTAGATTGTAAGGTCCATATCTTCAAACATTTCTGTTTAATAGACCCTTAAATTCAATATCTAAGTCTTCCAGCTATCAGAAAGTAAATGTATTTCATCCAAAGCATGGATACATCGTTGATGTTAACCTGAATGGCTCCTAAATACATGAAAATATTCCCAGACCACTGTCTGTCGCCATGTCATATGTGGTGAATCACTGTTGGTATAGTTTAAAACTGATCAAATAACTATTACGTTAATTCATTTTTTCATTCTCTGTAAATATCTGATGACTGACAATCTATATATATTTATATCTATATATATCTATATATAGATATATATAGATATATATATATATATAATACTAAGAATATAAATTCAATATTAAATACATAATACATATAGTCTCTTCTTTTTATTTCCCATAGGTGTGAACTTATTTGCAAATTGACTTGAGATATAGGTTACTGCATTCTTTGCCTTGACATCACTTATTTTGGGTTATTTTTTTTTTTTAAGCGAAGGTAGAATTAAATGCGAATATTACTTAATCTTAAAAAAAATCACATTATTTTTCTCCAAATTTGTACAACAAAAAAATAGAAAGAATAAATATACAGCATTTCCTTTAAGAATATTTAAAATTATTAAGTGATAAAAATGTCAGACATTTGTTTTAGAACATTGGACTATGGCGAGGTTATTTTTTTTTTTACAGTTTGTTTTTTTTACATACACTATATAATATACATACCGTATATGCTATAATGCATGTAAAACGCTGCGGAATAAGATAGCGCTATATAAGCAACGTATAATAAATAATAAATAAAAGGGTTAAGTACGGCAATATTATATTAGAAAAAATGTTTTTTAAAGTTTAAAGTACTTTAACAGGTGAATTGTTTTATTATAATAATGTTTCTTTCTCTTAGTAATATTAGTGGAGGCATATTATTATTAATAATACAAATATTTTATGCTATGTCAGTTTCTGATAAAATTACCTATAAATTTATTTGTACAAGGAAAATTAGAAAACAAAATAACAGATAAAACTAATTGTCCAGATGTAGCATTTTTTAACCTAACATGCAACTTAGCATTAAAGAGAACCTGTCACTTGACAATAACTCGTTCTGTAATTGTTAAAATTGGTTCCGCTGTTCTCCTGATTCTTTGTTTTATTTTTCTCCTGCGTCTCTCTGTTCCAGATAAGGCCTCCTCTACCTTGTATGTAAATCGATTCTTGTTAACAAAGGGGGCGTGATCCTCAAGTTTTCTCTGTAGGCATCTACTTGAGGACCACACTCCTTTGGCTAACAAAACTATATTTTTATACAGGGCCATATCTAAGGAACTGACAGGTGCAGAAACAAAAGAAAAATAATGCCAAATTCAGGAGAACAAGGGCATTTACGTAAGTAAAAAAAAGATAGATAATAATGCCTCTTGTCAGGTCTTTCACTTTGCACAACCAAGTGAACATGTCAAGGAGTACGTCGACTTAGACTTTCCTGCATAAAGATATGCTCGGAAACGCTGCATCTGTATGACATAGTTACTAAGGAATTTAGGTTAAACCTCAAATAAAACAACAAAACACACTAAGGGATATGTGACATAGGATTGTATATTTTTTGATTTTTGTGTAGTTCTATCTGACTGTGCAGCAAAAGTCTCCATTGATTTAATCAACAATATTTCAATGCATGCATTTAACAGTAAGACACGTAAGCATGTCACACATTGCTTGGATTGAAAGAGAACAGACAACTCAACTTTAAAAAAAAAAAAATTAAATTAAAGTTGACGTGTCAGATATGCATGCTCACTGAATTGCACTCAAAATTAAATGGTATTTCAAACTTCCTGTCCATTTGACAATCCAATCACAATAAGTATTTTCCAACGACTCATATATGATAACTATAGGCGTTATTTTTAATATTGAAGAAATCTTGTGTTATTGTCTTGGATCACATAGATGTATTGTGGTGAGAAATAAGTATATTTAGCAGAGAGCTGTATTTTCACCAGAGGTGATGTCCTTCACAATGTATGAGTTCTTCTTGGGAACAAATATGTGATTTGTTCTACTGAAAACCACTGGCTTGAGATGTTAGAACACTGGCCCATTGACATACTGATTCCTTTAAGACAAATATAAAAAATGTACTCCAAAGGAAGAGAATGTCTGGTCTAAATAACTATTTTCAAGGGCCTATTAGGGAATTCTGGCTTACTATTGAGGTTCTTGAGTAGGAGCCTTATTTAGTATCTAGAATAGAGTGTCTACAGAGAACATCTCTTGATCTGGAGGACAAAAAAAGAACTGTGTAATGTTTCAATCATGTGGTGGTGTTGAATGTGAAGACTTTGCACAAATTACAACTGATTGCTGCACGTTACAGCATTAGGACATCCCGTGATTAGTTTGCTGTCAAGAGACCTTTGTAACAAAAATGCATTTCCAACCCTTGAGTGTTAATGTAAATGATGTGTTTGTTTGTTTTTTAAATATGGACTGTAACTTGTGAAGTTACAATTGATTGTTCCTAATTTTAATTCAACACATGATTTTATACGAATAAAAAGAGGTATTACAAATTGAAGTTAAAATGCCTTGAGGGTAGAGCCTTCCTAACATGGGTAGTTAGCATTAGGGCTTAATTTAGAATTAACCTACATCTAACATGCTAAAAACCATTGTTTTAATTTTTCATTGCTAAATCAATAGTGCGCATGAAAATAAGCAATTTTGGAATATAGGTTTTTAATGAAATCTGCTTCTTTCTCCTCCTGGATTGATGATCTTTAATTCTCAGTTCATGGGTGAAATCTGTATTCAGTGAAGACAGATTTTCCCATTGTTGAGATAGGAGATGACAGTTGGCACTTACTTATAAGATTCTATGGAAATGGGAGGGGGCAAGGACGTAGGGAGGAGCTAGAGGCAGACAGAGTCATTCTGCTGCAAGTTCACGGGAAATGACATTTGCAGTTATCCATAAAACTTTATGAGCATCAACTTACATCTCCTATCTCAGTAAAGTAAAACACGTAAACCACAGTTTGTCTTTAAATTAAATGTAAACACGAAGTATGCGGACGATAGGATTACTTATAAAAACCTCTCCATAGTTTTAACAAAATCTCTCCACAGTTGTTACACATAGTCAGTGCAGGACATTTTAATCCATAGATTATTACTTTTTATTAGTGTGCACAATCTCACTTAAAGTGATGAAATCAAAGTTAACTTCATTGTATAAGCAGGTGCCAAAAATATCGACCCACCTACTTAATGATGGTCCAAAATGTTTTCAGCTGCCTCATTACAGTAAACAGATCTGCCTGAATCATTTTTTGTAAATGCTTTGCATAGACACAGGATAAATGTGAACCTGGTCTTAAATTTGATCTAAAATATTACCAATAAAAACTTCCTCTCATCCCACAAAAGACAAACTACCATTTAGATGTAGCATCTGTCAATTGAAAAACAGGGAATTCCACATTATTGGTCATCCAAGGTCTCCAGAAAGTGGCATGGTTCTATCTAAACATTTTGTAAAATACATGTTTTCAAAGCCAGATGATCCCATCTTCCTTCCTTCTGAGCTCCACCCACATTTTTCCTAAACTGTCATTGCTCTGCTCTTTTGGCACTTTAGGAGTTCTGCTAATGGCACCCATAGAACATTCCAGCAAAAGTTTTAGCTGCTGACCATATACGGGGAATTGACGTACTCAGGACAAATTGTTTTACAAATTGTGGAATTTATTGTCTCCAATTACCCCTTATGAAAATGAAAAATTTGGGGATCGAGCAACATTTCAGTGGAAAAAAAACATAGTTTTTCGTGTTTCACAGTGTAATGCCATATAATTCTGTGAAGCACGTCTGGGTCCGAAATGCTCACAACACCCCTAGATGAATTCCTTGGGGTGTAGAATGTCTGCTGTTTTGGAACCTTGGGGACCCTGCAAAAGCAACATAATGCCCACAATCAATTCTAGGCAAATCTTTACTCCAAAAGAGCCCTAACCTGTGCCCAAACTGTAGTCTCCGACCACATTTGGCTTGTCTAATTTGAGAGACATTGTGTAACACATTATGGTACCTATTTTTTCTGCTAGTCCTTGCAAAAACATGAAAAGTTTAGGGCTAAAGCAACATTTTAGTGTAAAACATTATTATTTTTTCATGTTCCAATGGTATACAATGCTGTAAAGCAACTGTGAGTTCCAAATGCTCTCTAAACCCCTAGATTAATTCAATAAGGGGTTTATTTTGTTAAATGGAACCCCTTTTAAAGGGTTTCTGCTGTTTTGGCACCCTGGGAGCTTTACTAATGCAACATTGTGTCCACAATTTATTCCATCCAAATTGTGCACCAAAAGTAAAACAGGGTTCCTTCCCTTCTGAATGCTCAAACAATGTGGATTATTGTCAACTTTGGGAGAAATTTTAGGGTCTATTTTATCTTATTACCCCTTGTTCAAATAAAAAAGTGGGATTAAATAACATGTAATGAAAAGAACATTCATCTTTTGTTTTCGGGGTCAGACAGTATACAATTCTGTGAAGCACCTGGAGGTTCAAAGTGCTCACAACATCACTTGTTAGATTTCTTACAGGGTGTAGTTTCCAAAATGGGGTCACTCGTTGAGGGTTATTTTGGAACGTCGGGAGCCTTGCAAATGCAACATGGCAACCACAATCTAATCCATTCAAATTTGTGCTAAGAAAAAGAAATAGCGATCCTTCTCTACCGAACCCTGTTGGATGCCAAATCTGTAGTGTCTGATTAAATATGGCATATTGCCGCATTCAGGAGAAATTGTTTGACGAATTGTATTGTCAATTTTCTCCTATTACCTCTTGCAAAAAAATGAAAAAAATTGAGGCTAAAGCAACATTTTAATGGAACAAAATTAAATTTTTCATGTTTTCATTTCACTTTGTGTTAATTCCTGTGAAGCACCTATAAGGTTAACAAACTTCCTAAATGCAGTTTATAATTTCATTGAGGGATGCAGTTTTTAAAATAGGGTATTGTTTAGGGGTTTTATAACATACAAACCCCTCAAAGTCACTTTAAATGTAAAGTTGTCCTTAAAAAAACGGTTTTGTGAAACTTGTCTAAAAAATAAAAAAAATGCTGCTAAACTTTAAAGCTTCCTAACATCCTACAAAACTAAAAGGATGATTCAGAATTGATGCTGATGTAGGCTAGACATGCAGTAGACATTTCTTATTAAATATTTTATGTGGTTTGAGTATGTGTTGTAATGCCATAAAAATAAAAAAAATGAGAATGTGAAAATTTTTACAAATTTTCACCAAATTTAAAATATTATTTTTAACAAAGTATCTGAAAGTGACCTAAATTAACATACAGTACAATTTGTCATGAAAGAAACAGAATCACTTGGTTATATAGAAAAATTACACGTCTGATTTGAAAAATGTCACCTGGTCAGGAAAGTGTAAGGGTATGTGCACACGTCAGGGTTTCTTGCAGAAATTTTCCTGACTAAAACCGGACATTTCTGCCAGAAATCCGCATGCGTTTTTTTCGTGTTTTTTGACGCGTTTTTGACGCTTTTTTTGTGCGTTTTTTCCCAAATGTATAGAATTGAGGGAAAAACGCAGAAAATCTGCAAAAATAATGAACAAGCTCATTTTTTTACCGCGATGCATCCATGTGCACAAAACATGCAGAATGCATTCTAAATGATAGAATGCATAATGTATGCGTTTTTAATGAGTTTTTATAGCGTTTTTAGCGCGAAAAAACGTAAAAAAAACGCGAATAAACCTGAACGTGTGCACATGGCCTAAAACTGGCATAGGTAGTAAAGGGGTTAAAGTGCAAGATTACGCACTAAGGTGAATTAAGTGTATTGGTAATGTAAACATGTAAACTTAATATGATTACTGACATATAACAAAGATTTAAAAAAATAAGAATAAGATAATGCAATTTATTTTTTAAATCCCTGACGAAGCACATGATCACATTTTTAAGTATTGCATTTTTTTCTGTTCAGTCAATAACATCTACTGAAAAAAAAGCAAAACAGATTTTTTTTCCTTATAAACATAGGACCTAAGTAAACGGACATTATTACGTGAATTGTTTTGTTTGAATTCTGGGCTTTCCGTTTAGCTTAAGACTGATGGTTTTATATGCAGTATGCCAGCCTGGAATTCTGTGATTTCCTCTCTATAAAATACATATCGTGAGACACAGTAAGTATATTACATCATTCCTGTAAATAGTATGAAACTCTAATACGGAAATACTGTACATGGACACTCTATGGTGGCATCATAATCCTCGACATAGATTAAAAGGGTTTTCCATTATAACAATATTGATGGCCTTTCACAATAAGGCTAAGTTCCCACCATGCACTAATGTGGTGGATTTTCCAACTAAGTTTCCACTAGCAACAAAAAAAAAAAAACTGCGTATTTTACAATGCCAACATAGTGCATGAAATTTAAAAAAATCTCATGCTCCTGCTACAAAATATATCCAAAGTGTAATCGACAGGAGCTACAGGTTTGCAGCATGTCAATTTATGCAGATGCAAATTTCACTCTTTGCAATGCAATGTATCAGATGTGTCACTGCTCTGATCATTCTTCGCAATCATATCTGGCGCTGCTGGAGATCTGCAGTGGAAATGCTAAGTGCGTCCATAGTATAATACAACAATGCCCACTCAGCAGATTGAAGGAAAGATGGTGATCATTCAAACTTCAGCCTTTTCATGATTTCTGCTTGGGTCCTGCATAGAGATGAGAAAACATAATCAAGAGGAACTACTTGAATTTTACATAAACTGCCATTTGCCAAAGTGGCGGCCGCTTGATGCTATTTTTCTGAAGCATAAAAGGCCAGCAAATGGTGTAAAATAAAAAAAATACTTGCATTCACCTCATCGCTCACTTCACTGGTCCCTCTGCTCCTCCTCATCACCAATCCTGTCCTTGCATCTTCTGATTGCCAAAAAGTCCTCCTGACACACACCGTGACGTTTAGATATTGCGACCTTCTAGGCCTCATCAGGACTAGAAGTCTCAACCTCACGTGAGAGGCGCGGAGATTTTAGCTCATGCAGCAGTGATAAGAAAATTTGATGATGACCAGATGAGTGATGTTGAGGAGCGGAGGAGCCGGAGAGGTTAGCAGTAATGATTTTTTTTGCCTCTTGAGAAAAGAGTCCAAAACGCGCGTCGGGGCGGACGTGCAGGCCCAGGTGATAGCGGGTAGTCCACATTTCAGCTTCTTAAAGGTAATTATACCGTTTCACTGACCGCTTGCCTAGTATGGTTTGGGTTGGCAGATAGAGAATGGAAGGTAGTGGAATAGGGCTGATCAATGGTGGTGTTATACAGGATTATTTAATATAAGGGCACATATTGTCTTAGACTTGCTATACCTGTATACTAACGTGAAAGAGGAAAACTATTTATTTATTGATTTATTATGGTTATCGTTAGTCCCCCACCAAATATTTGATATGCGAGTCATTTGTCTATCACTTGGCGCTGCGCGTCAACAATGGTAATAGTGTGGGATGTATTCGTTGTTCCACTCCCTAAATCTGGCAGTATGATTTTAAATCATGTAGTGCTTTAATAAAATTATGGTTTTTGATATATGAAAATTGCCTTATGATCATCTTTTTTGTGGAGTTCTAGGTTTGCCTTATAGAAAAGTTCTGCAGCATTGTCCTATTCACTTCAATACCAAAAGTTAGACCTTGTCCGATTTGATATTTATGGCTTATCCAAAGATAGACCATCAGTATTACAACTTTGGAAAACCCCTTTAACCTTTGCATTTTCATATCTAATATAATTGCTTAGATCAGCTTTGTTACTCTTGATCTGAATTCATGTAAACTGAGCACATTTTTTAATAATTCCAAAATTCAAATTTCAAGACACAAAAGGAAGTGAAAAGAATCAAATACGTTTGCATAGAATTTTGTAATGAAATTTAGGCAAAATGGTTGATGACTGAAGTTTGAAATGTAGTTTGGTGAAATAAGTCACCAAGTGGAAATGGTTCTCTTTGCTAAGAATGTTTCCATGCACAGAATGGAATAATAGTCTTTGTGAATATATCACGGCTGCCTTCCTAGCTTCCAATCCATCATTAGTGGCTACTAGTTTTAGTGGTTTGCAAATGGATTATGTTACAAATTTGCTTGCACTAGGAAGTTTGATGACCTGACATTTTATCTCTTGCATGTTTCTCTAATTTCTTAACCTATTATTCCATCTACAGAATATTCTATCAATCATATCATGTCTTATAATGCTGTATTTAAAGCACAAGATATGTTTATTTACTTCATCACTTTATTTCATTTTTACACTTTGTTTTCAAATATATTTGCATATGTGTTAACATTTTTTCATCCATTATTTGATTTTTTTTGTTTTCAAATCTGTTTTTAATAATTTGTGGTGTTTTCCTCTGAAAACATTATCCGTAACAATGATTATTTTATCAAAAATATTTTTTAGCTCTTTTTGCAAATTCTCTACATTCTTCATTTATCTATGAATGATTTAGGTGAAAATATTTGTTTGCCTATACATTTCTCGTGTTTCATTTTATCATCAAACCTTGTAATTTTATTTTTATTTAAAACATTTTTTCAATATTTTTTTCACTTATGTTTCTGTCCCACTATCATTTTAACTCAAGTAATGGAAACCCATACTAATATCTATTTCCCCTCTCAATTCTATACCAGGTGGTTGTTAATGCCCTTATAGGCGCCATTCCTTCCATCATGAACGTGCTGCTGGTTTGTCTAATTTTTTGGCTAATTTTCAGCATTATGGGAGTCAACATGTTTTCCGGCAAATATGGCTACTGCATAAATGTCACTACAGAGGAATACTTTTCTACTGACATAGTTAATAACATGACAGACTGTCTCGCACTTATAGCCCAAAACGAATCAGCGAGATGGAAAACCGTCAAAGTGAACTTTGACAATGTTGGCTTTGGCTACCTTTCTTTGCTTCAAGTGGTAAGACGTCCTTCTTTTTTTTTGCTTTACATAACCCCATTTCTTCTGAAACATCAGAACATGCAAACATCACAGGAGTGCCCTCTTTAATGCTAAAAATTGAACAATGCATGCTTCTAGTAGGTGGCACTATAGAGTTCTAGTCCTCTTCCTCTCCGAAGAGGCAATTTGCATATGTAATTTCCCAGAAGAGCATTGCACAGCGAATAAGCCTCCTTACATTGGCATGCCATGGCTGGTACGCCACTCTCCACAAGGAGAAACATTAACCCTTAGACCTCAGTCCAGAGCCTTTCACCTAGCCAAATCAGATTTCATACTTTGCACTGATGAAGGGTAATACCCCAAAACACCGTGTCTGCAAATTGAGACTCTGATTTGGCTTTTATCCTAAGTCATATTGCAAGGCTCGTTAAAGGGTCGATAATAGACTGTAGGATCACTGCTTCCAACAGATGATGCTATAGAGTTCTGGTCCACTTCCTCTCTGCAGAGGCAATTTGTATAAAAAATTGAGCATGCAATCAATTATACTTTATCATATTTGTACTTTAGGTATTGTTTGTTTGTTATTTATGGTCAGTGGGCATGCTAGCATTTAGACCCCACTGATCAGTCTGTTTTCTGGTGTACTATGTTTTATGTCTGTAAAGTCTGCTACATACAGACCTCTTTTTATTACTTTTTGCAATTTTTTTTAAATACATTTTGTTAAAAAAAAGTCTATAGTTCACTATTGTGGTGATGCTTCACTCATCGTTTGAATTCAGATCTTTATATTTTAAAAGTATTATATCTTAATTCGCAACATCAATTTTTGCAGGCAACATTTAAAGGCTGGATGGACATTATGTATGCTGCAGTTGATTCGCGAAAGGTGAGTTTTTACTAACTTTGGATACATAAATTTATATATTTTAAGGATGAGCAAACTAATTCTAATTCAAATCATTTGATTTTGCCACAATTTGCTTAATCTAGCAAATCCAAATTTTGGAGGATTATATTTGACCAAATCCAGCAAAATGGCTGCAATTGAGTTACCATTTGGTAGATTCACATGGCCTTGATACTCTTTATTTTTTGCTGCCATTTTTGGTGCTGTCCAGCCAATAGTAAAGAGAAGACTGGAGCAGGTGACTTTGGGAGAGAGCGGAGGACTGGTGGGGAGCTGCAGAGCTAGGGAAAGGTTAGATGAGGCGAATATGATGTATTGTTTTTGAAACTTTTTCCAAGCCATTCATTCAGGGCATAAGAAGCACATTTTTAAATGGCAAACAGATCATATTTGATCATAAAAATATAAAACATTGGATGCAAATCGAATTTCCCAGCCTTCTCATGTGGGTAGAATTGAAAAGTACTTTTAAAAGCAAGCCACTTTAAAATTTACTTCTTAAATATCCTCTGTTTTCAAGTACATAATAATTTTTATTTGCCTTATTTACAGCTCAATGCCTAGAATACCAAACACCTCTGTAGTAAATTAGCAGTGGTCAGTCTCCTAGGCAAAGAAAGCAACATTTGCAAACTATTTGCATACAGATTGCAATTCCACTGTCACGCTCACAGGTGGCGCACTGTGCCACAGGGCCGGCTCTGCCTAGGACGGGGTGTAGATAAGCAGTTACCTGGTGTTCATTGGAGCTCCCGATGGTGGAGACAGACTGTACTGCAGGTAGCCGCCAGGTACCACTCCTAAGCAGATCCTGGTACTGCAGCTGCCGATCCCAGGGTCGGGTTAGCTGACACAAGTAAACGTGACCGAGGTGATTGACTGGCAGGATATGGAGATTGACAAACAGTACGGGCAACTGGGATCAAGTAGATAGGTTCTTGTTGACATACTGCACTAACAGAAAACAGTTCTGGAGCTGTCTGCACCAGGACCCAGGATTCGGGTTCAGGACACTGGCCACACCAGTACCAGGGATTTGAGTATATGTACCGCAGATGCAGTTTCAGGATTAAAATACCACCAAAGTGGTCAGAGGAACACAAACTAAACTAGACTAAAGGGAACACAGGATACGGGAATAACTTTAACAGACTAAGGACAACACTCAATTGCACACACTAACGCCACTAAGACTAAACTATAGGGGTTGCTCAGGCACATCCATATTTTGGAGGGTGCCTTTTATACAAGATGCCTTCAAGGTATTTACTTAACTAAATTCCTCCCAACTCTTAGGGCATTGCCATATATGTGCACTTCCCCTTTAAGAGCAGGTGAGCACATGCGACCAGTAGACAGTGCAGCATGCACTGAGGAAGGATGAGGACCACTAGGGAGGGTGGTGAGTACATAGGGGTCCCTGCATAGAGGAAGGGGGGAACTATGTGGGGGCGCCGGCCACAGACTTAACACCAGCCAGTTTAACTGCCCATGTGCTTCTTCGATAGGATGCATTGCCTAAGCATACACATTTGCACCATGAGAGTAAATAGTTAGAGCTAGCGGTGCAGCCTCGCTTCCAGTTTGAACTGTCAATCATCAGGAACGCCCAGCCCCAGCACACAAGGAGTCGGGAGGAATTGTGCACTTCAGTAGAAAAAAAAAGATAAAATCCTTTAACATACAGTACTGGTCAAAAGTTTTGACATGTGTTGATACAATGGTTTTCTTTCTTCTTATTGTAATGTGCTCATTGTAGATTCAGACTGAAGGCAGCACTACCATGAGGAAACATATGTAGAAACAAGGAGCAAAGAGATACTTGTGTATATATTTAGGCTATATGGGGCTCACACTGTATATATGGAGGGGTGTGTGGTTCTCACACTGTATATATGAAGTCTATGTGGAGGGATCATGCTGTATATAGGAGGCTATATGGGGCTCAGACTGAATATAAGAGGGGATATGGGGCTCATACTGAATGTATGAGGCTATGTGAGGATCATTCTGTAAACAGAAGGCTATGTGTGGTTATACTGAATGTAGGAGGCCATTGTGGCAATTGAAACGTTATACATGAGTCTGTGAGGGTTCATATTGTATATAAGGGCTATGTGGGGGCTCATACTGTATATTGGAGGCTATGTGATGGCTCATATTGTATATATGACGGCTATGCGAGGGCTGATACTGTATATAGGGGGCTATATTATGGCTTACATGGTATATAGGAGGCTATGTGGGGGCTCATAATGTATATACAGTATGGGGCTGTGCATAGGTTCTTAAAGTATATAGGGGATATCAGCATACTTACTTCTGTTCGATTTTAAGTTATACAATTAATTTTAATTTTAAGCAGAATTAATTTCAACCGTTTAGCCCTCAATAACAGTCATGTCTCTCATGTGGCCCCTCAAGAAAATTAATTGTCCACCCCTGAGCTAAGGCATAGTTGTTGTTTTTTACATGAGTGTCTATGGGTGACTGGACTTAATATGTATGTGTGTGTTTAAGATAGTGAAATAGCAAAGTAGTAAAGTCATATTTACCCTAGCAAGCACAAGCAGATATGATGAGAAAATTGATTCAATGCCAATCAAATTTGTACCACATTTTAGGAAATTAGCGAAACTGAACAATTTGTAATTTGATTTGCTCCAAAAATGCCCACCTCCACCTTACAGAAACTAGAAGATTGCATGAACCGGGGAAGGATCATATGACCTCTGTTGTGACTGCGGGGGCTTCCCCATAAAGCTTTCCAGCTTTTACATCATGTGTTCAGTTTTCACTTTTTCCTTTATTTGTTTTTTTTTTTCAGGTGGAAGAGCAACCATTGTATGAAGACAATCTGTACATGTATCTTTACTTTGTTATTTTTATCATCTTTGGATCTTTCTTCACACTCAACCTCTTCATTGGTGTCATCATTGATAATTTTAATCAACAGAAAAAGAAGATAAGTATTTCATGCTTAACATATTATTCTTATTGAACTCTACCAGTTCTTAAATTCCTGTTTCTCCAACCTTTTCCCGTACATGAATATACTGCACACCCTCCTCACTTTAATTAGGCTGTTATTTCCAAAAACCGTACACTTAGCCCAAGTTTAAAAACACTTTCAATGTATGACTTAAAATATATGAAAGATTATTAATAGGCAAAAAAAGCATATAATGGGGAAATACATTGTATATCCTATGCATAGAATATGACTGGCCATAGCATTACTAATTACTGTCCAAATGTTTGAGGGTTTTTGGGACTACCAAATATCATCACAAACCCCTACAATCAAGCCTATGTTTACGCTGCATTCCGACTTTTCAAATACTCCTTCCAAGCACAGTATGTCATTGACATCCATTAAAAAATACCTTTTCTGCACACAGTAGCATTGAAACGTGAAGTCAGCAACAATTTTCTATAGTGTTGACACAATACCAACATTTCTCTGTTTTAGTATAGGTTTGGTCATGGAAATTTTAGACATACTGTACATCATTTGAGAATTTCCTGTACCCAGACATAGGCTCTGATGGATTTGCAAAGCACTCAGCTAGATCAATGACTAACAAATAGAGATGATTGAACCCGAACTTAAAAGTTTGGGGATCATACCAGAATTTCGTTGCAACGTTTGGAGTTCTAGGAAGAGATAGAATTGTTCAGCTCAAAAGTTCCGGTCTCCATTCTTTTCAACAGGGTTCGGATCCTGTTTAAAGTTTAGGTACAGTTCTAGTACTGAAACTGAACTTTGGAATAAAGTTCGGGTTGGGTACCAAAACCCAAACCTCTACGTGTCCACTCATCCCTACTAACAGACGCTCTGCAACAGCACAAAAATCGTAGAACATTTTTAATAACTATTTTGAAAATTACTTAGCTTTGAATTTTGAGCTCTGCATTGTGCTACTCCATTGTTTTTCCTCATAAATGTTTTTGAATAAATTGACAACTGGGTATTTCACTTCTTAAAAGGGAGTGTTTTTTTACTGGTAAAGTCCAATCAGTGTTGACCGTGTCAGATTGTGTAGGGATAATGTTAACTCCTAGTTGTCATTTCCAGGAGCAATGTGAGAAGAACGAGTCAATGCAGAGTTCTAAGAATAGATGCTCCAGAATTTTTATTTTGCGAGGAAGGCAAACATTTATTAAAAACAGATGTGTCAGAAAGAATTGGCAGATCCTTTTAACCTAATGTATTACCCATGTCGGAATGTGGAGTGAGAGCTGAGAGACTACATTGTAACAAATATTGTGCATGCTACATAGTTAACTCGCCAAATTACAAAGGGCTTCTTTTGTCATAACCATGTTTGATTTTCTTTCCTATAATTCGGAGGTCAGGATATCTTTATGACAGAAGAACAAAAGAAATATTACAATGCCATGAAAAAGTTAGGATCAAAAAAACCACAAAAGCCTGTTCCAAGACCTCAGGTGCGGCTTCCACCACTGTAAACATAGAAAGTCAGAACGTTACAGTATATTATTTTCCATCTGTGATAATCATTCTACAACATTTTGCTTATTTCAGAACAAATTTCAAGGTGCAGTCTTTGACTTTGTATCCCTGCAACCATTTGACATCACCATCATGGTTCTTATCTGCCTAAACATGGTAACGATGATGATTGAAACTGATGACCAAAGTCAAGATATGGAGAACAACCTGTACTGGATTAATGCAGTCTTCATTGTTCTTTTTACTGGAGAATGTGTGCTCAAGCTTGTTTCTCTACGGCATTATTACTTCACAATGGGATGGAATATATTTGACTTTGTGGTTGTCATTCTTTCTATAGTAGGTAGGTATATCTTCTATATATAAGATTCTATGTAGGACTTCAGAAAGCTACTTTTGCCTCCTGAAGAATTATAAAAATGACAAAACATTTTAATAGGTATATACTATATAATAAGACAGAGTGAAGGGTATTTAATTTTGGACACATTCAGGTGCAAGATTTTTTGTACCTAAAGGGTTTGTCCTGGATTTTAACATTCCTAGCCTATTAAGATGTCATCAATGTCTGATTGGTGAGGGTTTATTGCCCAACACGGCCACCAATCATCCATTTCCACAACTGAGCAGTTCCAGCCACTTCTGGCACCGGAATAGCTGATAGACAGTGGTGTTGGGTATCGCGCCTACACCGATCATACATTGATAACCTATTCTAAGCCTAGGCCATCAAAGTTAAAGTCCCGAACAACGACTTTAAACAGGACCTGTCACCAAGTCAAAGGAGTTCAGTTTTTGCCCTGATTTTATTCTCGCTGTTGCCCTGAGTATTCCATTTTTTGTTTTTTTAAAGCCACCATACAGTTCTAGAGATATGGACCTTTTCATTTAGAATTACTTTTGTTGCCCTTTAACAAGGCGTGCCTTACTCACAGGGTGATAATAATAGCATAATAGCATAAAGACACGCCCCAGAGGATCCGGTGAGTCATGCACTCTTGTTAAAGACAATAAAAATTTGAACTAAATATCTCATAAAATGCATGGTGGAGTTAAAAAACAAAGGAATATGAAGAGGAGCAGTGGGAACAAAATAGAAGGAAAACTGGCCATTTTTGAACTGTTGACAGATCCTCTTCAAATGCATGCATTTTGGCTAGAGTGTTGCATTATAATTCTGACTTCTATAACCTCTATGTATCCTTGGTCATGGCAGACTACAAAATGAGTAAATAGTGGATCCATCATTGACCTGCCCTGATGGCAGGGTTTCTAACCCTTATTCTTCCCTGAACTATTTCTTAAGCTTTATCTATGATCAAATTAAAAGTTAAACTTTCAAATCTGCTGAGATTATTCAGGACAGATAAAGTTTATCATCAGACATCAAAACATGCTCATTATTTATTTTATTTCTATTTTTTATTTTATTTTTGCCCAACATATATGGACTATAATAAAAAAAATGCTATTGAAGGAGTTCAATAGCTAAGTGGGCTGATTAAGATTAGATAAAATGTTCATTACATTAAGGCAGCAAAAAAAGACCATCAAATTTAATGTGTAAAAAATAATCCCTATGAGACTTGCCCAATATTAGGGGCAAAAATAATCCAACATCAACAACCCATCTCTAGTCACTAATTTGTATGATATCTTTCAAGCAAATCATCCAGATCACTGTTTAAAAAAATTGATCATCATCAAAGAACTCCGTAATATCGCTGCTTTTCTGGTAATTGGTTAGTTTGCTCTTAAAAGGTTGTTCCCACCTTTATATATGAATATTGTTGGATAGTGTTTGCAAAGAAAGCAATTTACTGCTTATTACAATTTTTAGCCATTCTTCAGATTTCAACACATTTCTTTTGTTTACAGCTTGTTGCCTTGGAGACTGACCACTGCTAGACAGCGGAACTTGTGCTGTGCTTACAAGCTCTTTTCTATTGAACTTGTAAGCACTGTTTTGAGCACAGAGTAAACTAAATATCTCAGAATGGCTGTAAATTTTAATAAGTAGTAAATTGCAAAAGTGTTTATTTTACACCTATGAAGTTTGGAATAACCCTCTAAAGGGTTCTTGAGCAGGGCCGGTACGGTGGTCCTTTACCTATTGACTTTTAACAGGTAATAAAGTACTAATCTCATATGTGTAAATGTATCTATAATGTATTGTATCTATTTTATAAACATTGTAAATTGTGTAAAGTAAAAGGAAGGATAATATTAACATTGGTAATTTAGGTAAAATGTAACATGAACCATTTCAGGAAGAGTTGTAATAGTTTACATAGAAATATTTTGAAATGCATTCAAATATGAGATGAAAGACTGACTTTGTGATGACCTAGAAATCCAGATGGGCTTAAGTCAGTTTCAGTTTGTCTGATTGGAAGTGGAATAAATATCTAAGCATGGCAAACAATTGGCTCACTGAAATTTCTCATTGCTTTTTCTTCTTTACCCACAGGAATGTTTTTGGCTGATCTAATTGAGAAGTATTTTGTGTCACCCACCCTCTTCAGGGTCATAAGACTCGCCAGAATAGGTCGTATCCTACGTCTTATTAAGGGAGCAAAGGGGATTCGTACTTTGCTTTTTGCATTGATGATGTCACTTCCTGCATTGTTCAACATAGGTTTATTGCTATTCCTGGTTATGTTCATTTATGCCATTTTTGGAATGTCCAACTTTGCTTATGTGAAGAAAGAAAGTGGCATCGATGACATGTTCAACTTTGAAACTTTTGGCAACAGCATGATTTGTTTATTCATGATCACAACTTCTGCCGGGTGGGATGGACTATTAGCGCCAATTCTTAATAGTAAAGCACCAGACTGTGACCCAAAAGCAGAACATCCAGGAAGTTCTGTCAAAGGTGATTGTGGTAACCCCTCTGTTGGGATTTTCTTTTTTGTAAGTTATATCATCATATCATTTTTAGTGGTGGTAAACATGTACATTGCTGTCATTTTGGAGAATTTTGGTGTTGCTACTGAGGAAAGCGCAGAACCTCTAGGGGAGGATGACTTTGAGATGTTCTACGAAGTTTGGGAAAAGTTTGATCCGGGTGCAACACAATTTATTCAATATGTTAAGTTAACTGACTTTGCGGATGCACTGGATCCACCTCTTCGTATACCAAAACCAAATTATGTACAGCTTATTGCAATGGATCTTCCCATGGTAAGCGGTGACAGAATTCACTGCCTTGACGTCCTTTTCGCCTTTACAAAGCGTGTGTTGGGTGAAGGAGATGAAATGGATAATCTCAGACAACCGATGGAAGAAAGGTTTATGGCCTCCAACCCTTCCAAAGCCTCTTACGAACCAATCACTTCTACATTACGTAGAAAACAAGAGGAACAGTCTGCCGTTGTTATCCAACGAGCTTTCCGGAGTTACCTTCTGAGGAAAACCTTAAAACGTGCTTCCTTTATGTACAATCAAGAGAAGGGAAAAGATGGAGATAGTTTAATAACACGGAAAGACATGCTGAGTGACCGACTCAATGGAAACTCCACCACAGATAAAGTAGATATCACTCCCTCCACTACTTCTCCCCCATCCTATGACAGTGTTACAAAACCTGACAAAGAAAAACATGAAAAAGACAAAATAGAGAAAGAAGACAGGGGAAAAGACATCAGGGAGCGTAAAAAGTAATTTTTAACGTGGCAAACTGTTTACAGCCTGTGAACATTCTTGATGTCAGCAGGACTCCTTTCAGAGATTTATGCCAAACTGACAGTTCTTAAAATTATGTACTTTTGGTCAGTGCCTACAATTTCGACAGTGACCCCCTGTCAGGATCGGATTCCGAAGACTGCTCAACAAACCTTGACTGGAGGTTACTGTTTTAACCACTTCACTGCTATAGAGGCTCGCAAAGGCATCACATGGATGCTTTGCCGGTCCCTGCGGAAGTAAAGGGGTTAATTTCCCAGCTGACACTGCTGAAGGGGATAGTCAAAATGGCTACTCAGACTGTCCGGAATGGGGACCATTTTGTGGGATACAAAAAACCTCTTGTTTTTTTTGTGTGTTGAACACTTTAGTAAACTACTTGTATCCACTGTTTGCATTTCAACTGCCATATTTGCCATATGTTTACAAGTTCTATGTTTATGGATTCATCATTTTTTTGAATTCATAGGTTCTCTACGATTATATGCGAACTATTTTTGTAAATGGGTTTTATGTTGGGAAGGAGCTGATAATTACCACTTTAAAGGTATGAGGACCAGGTGTTCTTCAATATCTTTCTCTATTACATATATGAAGAAAACTGATTGCATGAAAGCATGCCAGGCTCATAGGTCATGCATGGGAAAAAAAATAATTAAAAAAATAGCGATACAAAAAAAAAATTCATTATCAAGTGACACTTATTGTTGGGGTGCTTAATTGTTCATGCTGTGTCACATCCGGGAAAAAAAAAATATGTGCCTGTTTTGTCCCTTCGAAATCCCACATCAAAAGACAGATGGATTCACTTTTTATGCAACCACCAGTTACAGATCAGCGAGAATTCAGAAATATCAGTGCCAGAAGGTATCAATGATCGATATAAAACTTCTTTAACCGGTAGTACAGGTTGATCCCCAGAAATACAGTTTTTTAGGCTTTCTCCTGCATTGTTATGATTATTTTGGCCATCTTCAGCTTGTCAGCAAGGTTGACATTGTACAAGCCAATGGAAATGCCTATGTTATGGTGTGTAAATAGTTCCTTTACTACGTTGGTGGATGTTTGAGCAAGAAAATAATGATTTGGGCACAGTATTTATTGCATCAAATATGTACCACAATATGTGTAGTTTGCAAGCTTTTGGAAAAAAAAAATATAGAAATATTCTGTACCAATATAAATAGTTTGGACGCTGTCACTGGTGCATGTTTGTATTGCCAGGGCTGCTTATGATATTTTATTTCCCCACTGTCCAGCAGTATATTATGGAAAGCCATATGTCAATGGTTCAGTAAGACAAATATTTCAAAAGACCTCGTTTCTTTATTAACCCTTTTTGTTTCTGCTATGCAGTCTTCCAAGGGTTAAGGAATAGTTTGCAGCTATTTTTCGTTCACTTTTTTTTTTTTCGTGGCATTATTTTGTTAATCGTATTAATCCAGATTTGATTGGACGTGTTGCAAACTGCATAAAAGGATACAGAGTTTTTAGGGGAAAAAAAAAATAAGAATCTATAAATACTGTAAATATTCATTTAGCTTTATTTTTCAGCATTTTGTACATAAGAGAAGAGATTGAAAAAAAAAAAACAAACACAAAAAAAAAAACAAAACCTAAACTTCAGGGGTTAATGTTGTGGTCACTTTTGTTACTTGCCCATGCTTAGCACTATTAAATTGGAGACCTTTGCAAATAAAAATGACAAACTGAGTTGTAAATTTGCTATTTTATTATAATTCTGTTTTTTTTTGTTGTTGTTTTTTTGCTTTATTTACTTCTTTTTTTTTTCTGGGTGCACCCGCACTGATTGCGGTAGTAAATGTGTAAAGTCTGGGACCACAGCTCGCACAATGAAACCATATGAATATTGATGACAGATGTAACACCGGGCAAAACATTTTACAGGAACTGTGAGAAATACCTGCATCAGGGATTTACCTTTTTCAACACAGATTCCCCCAAAAATGCTTGACCAGCAAGTTATTTCAGGAAGGGCTAGCTGAAAGGGTTAAATATATATATATAAATATATATTTTATTTTCCATTCATTTACATAAGGCTTAGACATATTGTTGCTTTCTGGCAGCTGTCTTAAACAGCAAACGTTGGGCACGTTGGTCATTTTGTGGGCAACTCCGGCATCCAGGGAATTGTAGGCTACCGATTTCCTAAGTGCTGCTTGATGTCACCTTTTCCACCGGTCTTACGAGAGGTCGAGTAAAGACCTATATACCAATTGGTAAGAGGCACTTCTAAGACTGAGCACAAAAAAACCCTCTTTTCCTGAGTGATATCTAAAGTGACTAATGGATTTGGTAATCTACTTTCTTTGAAATATCAGTTTAAGGAACACTACTACCTTGTGATTATATTATTAGCAAGGGTGGAATACACTATTACAATTATTTTTCATAGCTTTCAAGCATCTAAAATGAAAAAAAGTGGATCTACTTTGTTCAATAAAAAGCTTTTTAACATTTTGGGTCTACGGCTCCCATGCAAACCTATGTGTCTCCACGGTAACAGACTACAGATAAAATCTTCGTGGTCTGATCCTCTAGTCATGCCACCTCTCGCTTCTTCTTCAGTTCTTGCTTATATACACACTCGAGTGATCTGTAGTGAACAGCTAGAAGGGAGTTTAGTAGGATCCGACTACATTGGGTCTGTTTGTAGTCTGTAACCATGGAAACGTGGAAATCTGTTTTTCATAAAAGCTGTAAACATAGGCAAAGTAGTTTCTCTTTTTATATTATATATTTGGGGATAATGCAAAAAAAATTGATTGCAATGGTGGATATACCCCTTAAGACTTCGAGTACTAGTTCTTCTGTTTTCGGCAGTTCTGAAGCCGAAACATTAACAATGAAATGAGTGCATTCAACTAAATCAGTAATACAGTGAGAACTGATGGCAGACAGTTGTGTACGGATGCCTGCTGAAATGTTATATACTCCTAAGGTTATGTTCACACGACCGGATTTTCAGTTCGTATGCTGCTCATGGAAAAAAATTGACAGCACTCGGACCAAGGTTATTCAATTGGGCTGTTCAGATGATCGTTTTATCCATTTCTCCTGGATGAAACTTGGACACGCTTGCGTGAACTTAGCCATAGGTAGATTTCTACACTTATGGAGATTTCCTTTAAGCCCACAAAATGTCTTACGTATGCTTCAACGTTTGCACCTTCCAGCATGCGTCATCGGTTAACTGGCTGGTACGGCATTCTCAGGATTGTAGTGGATCAGTCGCTGGTAAGCCACAAGTTGTATAGGCCTGGTTTACATTTCCTTTTTAGAGTCTAAATTACTCATTCTATTGTTCATGCTGCACTGGAATGTTTTAGCCAATATGTGGGATCCACATCCTTCATTTTTTTTTTTTTTCCAAAGAAAAAAAAATGAATTTGCTTATGACACCATGTTCAACTTCAGTTCTGTTTCGGACACATGCAGACGTTTAATGTAGAATCCGTTGCTTTCCAGGAATAATGACTTGTAGTGTACTGTGAACTGCATGCAGGAAAATGCTATTACCTAAAATTACAGCTAACTACATTACAAACAAGCCAAAAGAATAAAGATTACATTTTGTATTGTATATTTGTGTTCTGGCTCTCTTTTATTATTTCATTTTTTTTATATATATTTTATCTGGCATTTCATTGCACTATTATACTGTACATCAAGAATTATACAGACTGGGCAGTGATCCATGTAATTAGCTGTGCAGCCTCATTAATAATTCAGTCCCTCTTATTACTTTGTAGAAATGTAGCTGTCAGTGCATTAAAGGAATATTCCCATCTGACAATCTGATAGTGGATTACTAAAAGATGCCATCACTTTATGATCAACCTCTAGAATGTCTGTCGATTCTGAGAATGAAGCGGCCGCGGTGCTTAAGTAGTTCTACGGTTCTTACACATTTTCCTGGTACTTGCACCCTAACCACCCTCAATGCAAGGGCAGGACAGCACTGCTCCATTTAAAGTATCACAATGATTTTTTTTTTGTTACTCCATCTGGCAGCTAACAGAAATGTATGTTCAGAGTATTCATTAAAACTTTCTCGTCGCTGTCTTCTGCCGTTTCCAGCGCTGCTCCATTGCTTCTCCTGCATCATCTGACCGCAGCTCCTCTATGCCGGCTCACACCATGGACCATTCGTTTCTTTCCCAATGTAAGTCTATGACAATCTCATTCTGATTCTCATAAATTTACACTAAGAGTGACTTTCCAACCACCGAAAAATTCTGTTGTAAGCCGGCAGGTTACAACTGTGATCCCAGGATCCAGAAGAGGACTGGAGCAGCGCTGAAAACGGCAGAAGGTGGCAACTGTTAAGTATTTTAATGCATTCACTAAGCATATATTACAGATATCTAGTAAATGGTAAAATTTAAAAAAAATATAGACTTAAGTGGTACTTGAAGTGAATGGGGTGGGATCCAGTACCCTACATAGCTGTATGACGGAGGCACAGAGAAAAACAGGTGTCACAGCACAGAATCAGTGTTGCGGCTCTTAATTCACAGGAGCAATGAAGGTCCCAGTAGTTAAGAGTCAGACCCCCCACTTATCATTATGTGATGGCATATCCTAATAGCAGGGGTGTCAAACTGCATTCCTCAAGGGCTGCAACCAGGTCATGTTTTCAGGATTTCCTTGCACTGCACAGGTGATAATTTAATCACCTACACACATAATGATTGCAGCACCTTGTGCAAAGCTAAGGAAATCTTGAATACACGCATGGTTTGCGGCCCTCGAGGAATGCAGTTTGACACCTCTGCTAATAGTATACCATCATTTTTTAGGATGGGAATACCCCTTTAATATGGTCAAATCACAGTATACCTTGAAGATTCTGGGTCACAATGCAAAATCAGTAATAAAATCAGCCCCCACCTACTATATTCAGATTATAAAACTGTATTATTCTTATGTTATACAGTGGCACCAGTGCCCAGGAACGATTGCTAGCTCTATAGCTATGGTCGTGCCGATTACTTGGATTGCTGGATATATTTGGATTTGGATCGGTTCCTTATTTCAGCAATGCTCTTCATTTGCTATAAAGCAAGGCTATGGTATAATAAAGAGGCAGCCATCAGTATATCAGTCAATCTACTTAGTAGCTATATGGAGTTGCATAGTGTGACCACTCTCTTGCAACTTGTAGAATAAATCAGAATTGTCATAACCTTGCAGGACAAAGTGTGAGACACAGACTTGTCATGTATTACAGTATAACAGGGCTGCATGAGATGCATGAGGCCTCCACTCTACCTCTGTATGCCTTTGATTTCATACTGTGGCATATGGAGTTTTTTCTGTTATTTTCTGTTGGATACAGGAAAAAAAAAAAATCATGGCATTGAATTCCGTATGTATGAAAATATAACAAGGCATTGCTTCTAAGAGAATATCCACTTACATACAGCACCCAACGGAGCCTGTATTGGCGTGCACGGAGGGTTAGTATGGCTCCAAACGAAAAAGCCATAAAGCCTCCCGTTAGAAGCTCCATGCACTGGGCTCAGAAAATAAATTCTGTCTTTTCAAATAACATTCTCACTGAAACAAGTCAATGATTTAATATTCATGCAGTTTATTGCTCGTAGACATATGTTCATTATTTATTACATACCCGCTTCTAATTAAACAGGCATGTGAAGAACTGTGGTTGAAGGGAAACTGTTACCAGGGAAAATCTGTTTAAGCTAAGGCAAGATGTCTTCATAGAGGTGAAATTGTGTGCCTTCAAATGAATATATGTGCAGTCTGCGCTTCCTTCAGTTAAATTGTAAATTTACACCCATTGACCCTGGCCGTTACTAGGATCGTATGGTTTGGGGAAAACCCTGTTTCCCAGCTACAGTTTGTTTAAAAAAAACAAAATTGAAACTGTCCCTTACTCACCCTCCCCAGGTCCATCAATGAGTCTCCGCCTCTGATTCTGGTGTCTCTTGTTGTCTGCAGGGCTGATGTCACATGGTCAGTGCTGCAATCAATAGCTCAGCTCAGCGGCTCTGCCCAAGTTGACGGCACATGATGCTCAGAGTCACTGAGCTGACTTATTGGATGTACCACTGTCAATATAAAGTCAGCAAATGATAACAGACACCAGAAGCAGAGGTGGAGACTCAGCGATGGACCTGGGGAGGGAGTAAAGAACAGTTTGCTTGGTTGTTGTTTTTTTAAGATCACTGACGTTTGCTGGTACCTCCTAATCGCGACCAGCCTTAGTGCAGTGCTTACAAGCTAGACAGCAAAAGCGGTCGGTCTCCTAGGCAACAAGCCTGGAGTGAGATTCATTTTCTTGCAGCTCCACAACAGAGGAAACATAACTTAAAACAGTTCTCATTGGTAATAATGTCTTTATAATTAATGGACACGTCAGGTCCTCCGGAGAGATAGATCTAGCTGTAGCCTCTTACGGTTCCAGCTGATTGATGAGGGTCCTGGAATAGGGACCTCCTACCTATATTAGTTCAGAATGCACTAATAGGGGGAAAACTTTCTGGAAATGTATGTGTAAATTTAGTTTACATTTTTACACTCATTCAGGATTCTTCAAATCTATCCCATTGTGTTATTTCTTTTCCTCTTTTGGCTTTTTATTCTCAACATAATTACTTATGATGATCTATTGTATTTGTCGGATATAGCATCAATATTAAATCGGTGGGGATCTGATAACTGGCACCCCTACTAATTAGCTGTTACCAACTCTGCCGGTCACAGGATATAAAGTGTACAGAGCCGTACAGTAGCTGATCTTGGTATATTCAAGTGAATAGGAAGGGGAGTGGACAACCCCTTTAAATGGGAGGGTGGTGGCACAAATAACAGTGGGGAAAATGTACAAGATGAGTGCATTACATTAAATAATGGAAAGGACTAAATAAATAATGAACCTACAATAAGATTTATCCTCCCGACAGTCCACAATGCTTTTCAAGAAAAATGTAATTATGTGCAACGACATCTGTTAAATTTAAACCAAAAGATAAGGTGAGATATGACGTATTCTTTCACCATCTGTCAAAAACATAGAAAAAAAACATACAGTAAATTTCTAAAAAAATATTAACATCATACTTGATTTGACAAAAGTACTACACATGATCTATCATAAACAAGACACACCAAAGATTAATCTATTTACATTAACCCCTTACCGGCATCGGACGTACTATACCGTCCGATGCCGGCTCCCCTGCTTTGATGCAGGGCTCCGCGGTGAGCCCGCACCAAAGCCGGGACATGTCAGTTGTTTTGAACAGCTGACATGTGCCCGTAATAGGCACGGGCAGAATCGCGATCTGCCCGCACCTATTAACTAGTTAAATGCCGCTGTCAAACGCAGACAGCGGCATTTAACTACCGCTTCCGGCCGGGCGGCCGGAAATGACGTCATCGCCGACCCCCGTCACATGTCCGGGGGTCGGCGATGCGTCTCCATTGTAGCCATAGAGGTCCTTGAGACCTCTATGGTTACTGATTGCCCGTCGCTGTGAGCGCCACCCTGTGGTCGGCGCTCACAGCACACGTGCAATTCTGCTACATAGCAGCGATCAGCAGATCGCTGCTATGTAGCAGAGCCGATCGTGCTGTGCCTGCTTCTAGCCTCCCATGGAGGCTATTGAAGCATGGCAAAAGTTAAAAAAAAAAAGTTTAAAAAAATGTGAAAAAAATAAAAAAAACATAAAAGTTTAAATCACCCCCCTTTCGCCCCAATCAAAATAAATCAATAAAAAAAATATCAAATCTACGCATATTTGGTATCGCCGCGCTCAGAATTGCCCGATCTATCAAATAAAAAAAAGTATTAACCTGATCGCTAAACAGCGTAGCAGGAAAAAAACTCGAAACGCCAGAATTACGTTTTTTTGGTCGCCGCGACATTGCATTAAAATGCAATAACGGGCGATCAAAAGAACGTATCTGCACCAAAATGCTATCATTAAAAACATCATCTCGGCACGCAAAAAATAAGCCCTCAACCGACCCCAGATCACGAAAAATGGAGACGCTACGAGTATCGGAAAATGGCGCAATTTTTTTTTTTTAGCAAAGTTTGGAATTTTTTTTCACCACTTAGATAAAAAATAACCTAGTCATGTTTGGTGTCTATGAACTCGTACTGTCCTGGAGAATCATAATGGCAGGTCATTTTTAGCATTTAGTGAACCTAGCAAAAAAGCCAAACAAAAAACCAATGTGGGATTGCACTTTTTTTGCAATTTCACCGCACTTGGAATTTTTTTCCCGTTTTCTAGTACACGACATGCTAAAACCAATGATGTCGTTCAAAAGTACAACTCGTCCCGCAAAAAATAAGCCCTCACATGGCCAAATTGACGGAAAAATAAAAAAGTTATGGCTCTGGGAAGGAGGGGAGCGAAAAACGAACACGGAAAAACGAAAAATCCCCCGGTCATGAAGGGGTTAATGGTAATTTCTTTAATTGGTATCAAACATTTTTATATTTTTTTAATGCTTTTTTAATACTTTCAATAATGCTAGAAAAAAGCTACATACACCCTCTTTTTTAATTATATGGTTTAAGTTATCGGGACAAAGTGGAAAAAATAATGATCATCATAAAAAATTGTAAGAAGGTCACAATTAGGTAAATACAACTTCAAATGCACATTAACACCTGACAAATTACACAGTGTCATTAACAAAAACAAGGCCAAAATGCATAAGCCGTATATCAAAAATTAAAGGGACTCTGTCACCCCCAAAATGGTATATGAGGTAAGCCCACCGGCATCAGGGGCTTATCTACAGCATTCTGTAATGCTGTAGATAAGCCCCCAATGTATCCTGAAAGATGAGAAAAAGAGGTTAGAATATACTCACCCAAGGGCGGTCTGGGACCGAGGGGTGTCACGATCCTTGTCCAGCACCTCCTATCTTCTTATGATGACGTTCTCTTCTTGTCTTCACGCCGCAGCTCCGGTGCAGGTGTACGTTGTCTACCCTGTTGAGGGCAGAGCAAAGTACTGCAGTGCCCAGGCGCCAGGAAAGGTCAGAGAGCCCCGGCACCTGCGCACTGCAGTACTTTGCTCTGCCCTCATCAGGGAAGACAAAGTACGCCTGCGCTGGAGCCATAGCAAGAAGACAAGAAGAGGACGTCATCGAATGAAGATAGGAGGTCCCGGACCGCGACGCCCATCGGACCCGGCCCACCGCGGGACCGCCCATAGGTGAGTATAATCTAACCTCTTTTTCTCATCTTTCAGGATACATCAGGGGCTTATCTACAGCATTCCAGAATGCTGTAGATAAGCCCCTGATGACGGTGGGCTTACCTCATATACGATTTTGGGGGTGACAGGTTCCCTTTAACTACACCCTTAATTTAAGAGGGTAAGTAACAGACAGGAACTGCTAGTCAAATGCCATTGACAATTTGTTCAGCAGCAATTATGACCACCTCTATATAGCCCAAAGTTTCATGGTCTTGAGCCAAGGAAAAAAACAAGACATTCAAAAGGGTTGAACATCTTCCCAGGAGTGGAACATCCAGCAAATTCCAGCAAATTCATCCCAATCTCAGACTGTGCAATGCTTAGAGGAATTATAAAAAAACTCAAGAGCTACAGCCAGACTCTAAAGGCCTCAGTTAACATGTTAAATGTTGAAGTTCATGACAGTACAATTTGAAAAAGACTGAACCAGTAAGTTTATTTGGAAAAGTTACTGGGACAATTTTGCAAAGTTACATTTCAACAAACCATGTCCTTTTGGACAGACTAGAACAAAGTGATTTTTTTTCCCATAATGCCATGCGCTATGTTTGGCAAAAACTAAACATGGTATACCATCACAAACACCTGATAGCAATCATCAAGCATGGTGGTGGAGGGGTAGGGATTTGGGCTTGTTTTACAGCCACAAGACCTGGGCACCTTGCAGTCATTGAGTCAACCATGAACTTCTCTGTATATCAAAGCATTTTAGAGTCAAATGAGAGGCCATCTATCAAAAAAACTAAAGCTTCACAAGAAACTTGGTGATGCAAAAGGACAAATGAGCCCAAGCACATCAGCAAATCTATATCACAATGGCTGAAAAAGAAAAGATATTGCAATGACCCAGTCAAAGTCTGGACCTCAATCAATTGAAATGCTGTTGCAGGACCCTCAGAGAGCTGTACGGAAACAAATGCCCAGCAAATTAATTTTTTACATGCTTCTGCATTTGCCCTAGATTTTGTTAAACATCATAAAATGGTATATTTTATCATATGGAGTTGTTCATCTGAGCTTTTAATTACCTAATTTTTGGCTTTTTAGGCACCAGATTTTTTTTTAAATTATATCCTAATACGGAAAACCAAAGAAACTGGGTGTACCTATTTTTCACGTGATTCTATATTTAAAAAGAATCCTGAAATATCTCCACAATAGACGTAACTTAATTCTTCAACTTGCGCTGTGTAGACTGGGGCAGAATCCAGAGCCACTTCATTACCATCAGAGGGCAGAATTACAACTTTGGTAAAACCCCTATTGTAAAGCCAGAGGCAGGTGACACTCCATAGACAATGGATAATGGTAACAAGCCACTTCCTCTGCCCCTTCAGGCACAGAGACTATTGTAGTTCTAACAACCACAATATGTGATTTTTTTAAAAAATATATTTTTACATTGAAGTCTTTCTAGATAAAAAAAAAACCTTTACCATATTGGAATAACAGATTTTGTTTAGTACATGAATGGCATAATCTTTGAAATTGGAGATGTAGTAAAGCTAATTAAAACAAAGCATGATGCATACTGGTGATAATTATCACACGAAGGTCCAGTAATTAAAGTTGAAATACTATGTGACTTGCATCATAATGAAACATTAAATAAAATACATCATTATGTTCTAAGTTGTTCTGCCATGTAAATGCTACAGATAATTCATTGTCCTTTATATTGGTAAGAGAAGACCAGATATTAAAGATGTATTCTCAAGTTTGAAAGTTATCCCCTATCCCAACTTCCTTAATTGCTGGGGATAGAACCGCTGGGACCTCCACCGATTTTGAGAACAGAAGCTCTGAAGGGCCCATTGTGAATAGGCAGTGGTCAATCATGTGCACTGCCACTTCTTTCATTCTTATGAGAGTGTCGAAAACCAACCAGTATATCGAGTATAGCACCTGGTTATCTCCAACGCTCCGATTAAGAATGAATGGAGTGGTGGTGCGCAAGATCACTGGTCACTATGTAATACCACTTTTCCCCTTCAGAGGTCTGTAAAAGGTAAATGTAGAGAAAAAGAAAAAATTCTGATGGCAATTGCTGGAGATTCCAGGAGGAGACAGATCTTCAGCAATAGTTGATCCCTGGGCAGCAGTGTTTAGAAGAAGAGGTCTCCTGTGATAAAATCTAGATTAAAGTTGATATACCAAGAGCAAGATGAGTTGCAATATATGGGAATATTTAAACTTTCTATACAAAAAAAAATATTTCTCCATGTGCTACCAAATATCTCCTAACAAATCTCCAACTAAAATGATCTTTTAACCACGTAAATCACATAACCACATAATGCAGCTGTTCAATGGTCGTAAGACATGCAGGAATTGCCTAACAAACAGGCAATTCCTGCATGTGTGACTGCTGTCGAAGAGCCGCGAGACATGCAGCGGGGACTCGAACATATTTTTCGAGCATGCCAAAGACACACGGTTATAACACAAGCATGCTCAGAGATAATACCTTATCCCAGCACATTCGATGACCACTATGCACTGCTTATTTCTATCAAGATATTCCCATTATATCATTGTCCCACAAGGCATAAAAGTTGAGTTCTGATTGCATCCTCTCCTGCTTCACCATAGAAAATAGTCCATATGCTTCCACTCTCCATTTTAGCTATTTGATGGAGGTTCTATATTTGGGACCCTCCTAAATGAGATGGTAGAACAATAGTTTTCAGTAGGGTTGAGCGAAACGGGTCGGCCAGATTCAGAAGTTGCCGACTTTTGGAAAAGTCGGGTTTCATGAAACCCGACCCGACCCCTGTGTGAAGTCGGCCATGAGGTCGGCGATCTTCTGATCTGGAATCGGAATTCCGATACCGATTCCCGATATGTTTAAGATATTGGGAATCGGTATCGGAATTCATACTTAAGTGTAAAATAAAGAATAAAAATAAAAAAATATTGCTATACTCACCCTCGGACGCGCCCTGGTTCTCACCAGCAGCCTTCCTTCCTAAGAATGAGCGCCTGAAGGGCCTTCGATGACGTCGCGGCTTGTGATTGGTCGCGTGAGCGGTCACATGGGCGGTCACGCGGCCAATCACAAGCCGCGACGTCATCTAAGGTCCTTCAGGCGCTAATTCTTAGGAAGGAAGCATCCGAGGGCGCGTCCGAGGGTGAGTATATTCCTAATAGGTATATACTCACCCTCGGACGCGCCCTGGTTCTAACCCGCAGCCTTCCTTCCTAAGAATCAGCGCCTGAAGGACCTTAGATGACGTCGCGGCTTGTGATTGGTCGCGTGACGCCCATGTGACCGCTCACGCGACCAATCACAAGCCGCAACGCCATTGAAGGTCCTTCAGGCGCTCATTCTTAGGAAGGAAGGCTGCCGGTAAGAACCAGGGCGCGTCCGAGGGTGAGTATAGCAATATTTTTTATTTTGATTCTTTATTTTACACTTAAATATGGATCCCAGGGCCTGAAGGAGAGATTCCTCTCCTTCAGACCCTGGGAACCATTAGAAACCCAATGCACTGCATTGGGTTTCGTGTTTCGGCCGACCCCAACCCCGACTTTTCTATAGGATCGGCCGATTTCACTCAACCCGACTTTTGAAAAAGTCGGGTTTCGTGAAATCCGACCCGATCCTATAAAAAGAAAAGTCGCTCAACCCTAGTTTTCAGTGCTACCTAAAATATTTTGTTGACATTATAGAGAAGGTCTTTATATGGAGAACTATGAGCTTGAATTTCTATCAATTCTAAAAAAAAAAAGGTCTACTGGATCCTTGACCTTTGGATACTCCATCACTGTTCTACATATGTCACACATTGCCACTTTCAAGTTTGAAGGTTCAGAGTCAAAATCTGAAGGGACAGATCCATCAAGACATTTTCACAAAGATTCTGGAGTAAAACTCCTTGAAACTTCGTGACATTTTGGCAGAATTTAAAATTGCACTAACATTGTGCTTCTTTTTGTGTATTTTCTTCTCCAATCCTGGCCAGTTCCCTCAAAGTGGGACAAACTGGGGTGGTGTGGGAAGGTATGGTGAAACCTGCTAAACAATTTTGTCATAGTTTATCCTACAACAGTGGTGTACATTTTGCCAGAAAAATTTTGACAGATATATAACACAACCTCTGGCTGACGCAAAATAATAAAATTGTCATGTTAGTTATATAGTATCGTTGAAAAAAGTCTCATGTCCTCCAAGTTTAACAACAGGATATGGATGAAGGGGAAGCAGTAAATTTTAGAACTTTTTATTTCCAATATTGATCCAGAGGAAGACAAATAAAAAAAAGACCCATAATACATAAGTAATTCTGACTTAAAGATGAACAATCTCCTTCAGATCCCAAGTGACAATTAGAAAAGATCAACATCCAAAAAAGAATTCTAGACATTTACGTAGACATTTATTTTTTTGCTTTCTGCATATGTCAAAAACTGAAGGTTTCCTTCTGGTGACTGGAAAGCCATGATATCTTGGAAAAGGTGCACATCTAATACTTACATGTTCTGCTTACCAGATCCCATCACTTAGCGGAGAAAAAATTATTGCTACATTTTTACTACTCCACCTTGTCTAAGACAAAGGAAGAATATTGCTAATTCAGGAGTATTTACTTGAGTGCTTTATTGTACTTTCTTTGACCTGAATGTTGTACCCTGGGGAGCAGAGTTAAGGCAAGCGTCTAGTCATTAATGTAATCCATTTAGCTACTCTGAACTATCGAAAGGCAGTAAATGATTTATTACAACAGAAACATGGAGAGTCTGACAGCAATATGAAGCCTAAACCCACACTGTCGCTTATATTTTCAAGTGTTGATGTAATAATAAACATTTTTGTTATGTTCGTTTACAGTAGAATATAAAGAATAACTCCACTTTCCATTATCAAATTGTATGCTATAACCTATTTGTAATATGTGTTAATTACCCGCTCTTTACTTACAGTTTAGTTTGTATCTACTTTAAAATATTCCTGGAGACTATAAATGAGCAGGGTACATGCTGTTAATGGATCTTATTATGGCTTCATTTTTATTATGTGAATTTTCCTGGACATCTTGGCTCATTACTTGATACCTATCAATACATGAACTTTAGGGAACATGAAGATGACTGTATTTCCAGTCCGAGTGCGATCTAACAAATCATCGGTTCGCACTTGGACCAATGGTATTCTATGAGGCTGTGCACATTTCCGATTTTTTTTTCTGTCAAATAAAAAATTTGCAGCATTCACGATTTGCATCTGAAATTCCGTTCGCACTCGGCCATGAAAGTCAAGGAGTTTGTGGAAAACATCGGGCTGCACATGGATAACATTTTATCCGTGGTCTGATTTTTATGGACTGACAGAATGGAGAAGATGGAGACAATCTCTCCTCATCAGAGAGCATCGGCTCACTCTATGATCTCACTCTGATCAGAATGTGATTAGCATAATTGGTCGGATTCTCTCGGATGCGAGAAAATACGGTGGCGTGACCCTAGCCTTAAAATGACCCTTCACCTGGGATGGAAAAGCAACTACACATTTTTCATGTAGACTCATCCTACCTTGTGCTCTCCATTTCTTCTCCCTGCCTCTTCTGCTGAGATTGACTTTCTGCTCTTCCGTCTTCCAAGCAAGGTTGCCAACTTGACTTTTTTTTCTGGACAGCTGATGAAACAATCACAGAGAGACAATATTTTTTATGGACACATTGGAAAACGATAATAAATGATTATGATTGCAAGTCATCCATGTCTACCGCCCATAATTCTCATAGAAAGACATCAGCTGCATTCACTCTAAACTGTAAAATAATGATAATTACAGTCAAAATATTCTGTATAAGTTTCTTCAGCTTCCGAAAAGTCACGGACACCTTGAATATTTTTTTTTTTACGGACAGGGCAAAAAAATGCCCTATTTTGATAGACTGTCTTGATTTTTTTGGATGACCACCACACGGATGTGGTGCGCACAGAAGTCCAAACCGTGCCAACACTGCCTTCCCTGTGTGTGGTTTAGATTTTTACTAGCCATGCCACCATATTGGATGCAAGAGGAACAGAATGTCGATCTGAGCAAAGGTGTCTGTGGGAGGTCAAAGAAGGACTAGGACTAGGTAGGATAACTGTACAGGAGAAAATGCTATGACTAATGAATAAACACAAAAATAATAAAGAGATGTTACAACTAAGTTATATTTTACTTATACTGTCTAGGAAGTCAACAGGGGAGACTCTTAAAAACCCATGAACCATAAGGTATACCATAGAAAGCTATTATGTTTGGGGGGGTTCTCGGTGGAAGACGAGACTCGTGACAATTTTAGTATTGAAGAAGTAGTACTTTGCAGGTCTAGGATAAAATGGAGAAAGCGACCTACATTATATTTTGCTTGTATACAGGACTGCTCAGAACCTCTTCTCAATCACTAGTACTCATGTTCGTCAACAGCCGAAGATTTTTAAAAAATATTTTTGGGGATAGTTTAATTATACTAGTTTCACCATATTTAAACATGGAGGATCAGATTAATCTTTCACTACAATCCAATGTCGTAACCCCTTCATAACTGGGCAATTTTTCTTTTTTTGTGCTTTCATTTTTTTCTTGTCTTTCTTCCAAGAACCATAACTTTTTTATTTTCCCATCATCTTAGCCATATAAGGGCCTGTTTTTTTTGTTAGATGAGTTGTACTTTTGAATAATACCTATCATATTACCGTGTAAAATACTGAAAAATAGCAACAAATTTTGTGGGGTGAAATGGTGAAAAATAATGCAGTGCCGTCATTGTTTTTGAGGTTTTCTTTTTACGGCGTTTATTGTGTGGTAAAAATGACCTGCCGATAATTCTTCAGGTCAGTAAGATTACCAAATTAATATTTTTCCCTCTTTTCTTGCAATCCGTAGCTTATTTTTCCATTGAAAGAGCTGTGCTAGGCCTTGTATTTGTGTATCACGCTGCTATTTTTATTGATATTGCACAACTATATTTTGGGTGCATACATATTTTTTGGGGAAGTGTGGCAACCAAACAACAGCAATTCTGGAGTTTTTATTATTTTTTACTTTTAATGCACTGTCTAAATAATTTTATATTTTGATAGATCAAACTTTTACGGATACAGCAATACCAATATGTTTATTTTTAATTTTTTTTATTTCATTAATTTTGACCTGGAAAAGGGGGATGATTTAAACGTTTAGATATTTATTACTTTTTATATTTAAAAAAAAATTGAATTTGTTTGCCCCATAGGTATATGAATCTGATCATTTGATCACAAATACTATACACTGCAGTAAAATGTTAATGTTCCCCATAAGTTGAGCTTCATAGGAGGATCAACATGGTAATCATGGGGATCTTTAGCAGGCTCACTGCTTCCATGATCCCTCATTGACATCCAACAATTGGGAATGATGGGAGGCAGTGCACATGAATTAGCAACCCTGGCATTTTAACACCCTTTATACACTCTGGAACTAAATGCTGTTGTTCTTCATCAAAGTCTTGTTGTTCGGTTCTCGTTGGAGGATCAGCTCAAGATTGTGGACAAGTCAAGGCATCTTTACTGAGCAGAAAAAGTTCTGCAATGGCACCCACTGCACTGTGTATGCATGTACAGTCATGGCTAAAAGTATTCACACCCCTGCAATTCTGTCAGATAATACTCAGTTTCTTCCTGAAAATGATTGCAAACACAAATTCTTTGGTATTATTATCTTCATTTAATTTGTCTTAAATGAAAAAACACAAAAAGAATTGTCCTAAAGCCAAATTGGATATAATTTCACACCAAACATAAAAAAGGGGGTGGACAAAAGTATTGGCACCCTTCGAAAAATCATGTGATGTTTCCCTAATTTGTGTAATTATCAGCACCTGTAACTTACCTGTCGCACCTAACAGGTGTTGGCAATAACTAAATCACACTTGCAGCCAGTTGACATGGATTAAAGTTGACTCAACCTCTGTCCTGTGTCCTTGTGTGTACCACATTGAGCATGGAGAAAAGAAAGTAGACCAAAGAACTGTCTGAGGACTTGAGAAACCAAATTTTGAGGAAGCATGAGCAATCTCAAGGCTACAAGTCCATCTCCAAAGACCTGAATGTTCCTGTGTCTACCGTGCGCAGTGTAATCAAGAAGTTTACAGCCCATGTCACTGTGGCTAACCTCCCTAGATGTGGATGGAAAAGAAAAATTGACAAGAGATTTCAACGCAAGATTGTGCGGATGTTGGATAAAGAACCTCGACTAACATCCAAACAAGTTCAAGCTGCCCTGCAGTCCGAGGGTACAACAGTGTCAACCCGTACTATCCGTCGGTGTCTGAATGAAAAGGGACTGTATGGTAGGAGACCCAGGAAGACCCCACTTCTTACCCCGAGACATAAAAAAAAGCCAGGCTGGAGTTTGCCCAAACTTACCTGAAAAAGCCTAAAACGTTTTGGAAGAATGTTCTCTGGTCAGATGAGACAAAAGTAGAGCTTTTTGGGCAAAGGCATCAACATAGAGTTTACAGGAGAAAAAAAGAGGCATTCAAAGAAAAGAACACGGTCCCTACAGTCAAACATGGCAGAGGTTCCCTGATGTTTTGGGGTTGCTTTGCTGCCTCTGGCACTGGACTGCTTGACCGTGTACATGGCATTATGAAGTCTGAAGACTACCAAAAAATGTTTCAGCATAATGCAGGGCCCAGTGTGAGAAAGCTGGGTCTCCCTCAGAGGTCATGGGTCTTCCAGCAGGACAATGACCCAAAACACACTTCAAAAAGCACTAGAAAATGGTTTGAGAGAAAGCACTGGAGACTTCTAAGGTGGCCAGCAATGAGTCCAGACCTGAATCCCATAGAACACTTGTGGAGAGATCTAAAAATGGCAGTTTGGAGAAGGCACCCCTCAAATATCAGGGACCTGGAGCAGTTTGCCAAAGAAGAATGGTCTAAAACTCCAGCAGAGCATTGTAAGAAACTCATTGATGGTTACCAGAAGCGGTTGGTCGCAGTTATTTTGGCTAAAGATTGTGCAACCAAGTATTAGGCTGAGGGTGCCAATACTTTTGTCTGGCCCATTTTTGGAGTTTTGTGTGAAATGATCAATGTTTTGCTTTTTGCTTCATTCTCTTTTGTGCTTTTTCATTTAAGACAAATTAAATGAAGATAATAATACCAAATAATTTGTGTTTGCAATAATTTTCAGGAAGAAAATGAGTATTATTTGACAGAATTGCAGGGGTGTCAATACATTTGGCCATGACTGTATGTTATGAGTAACCACTACTAGTTGTGATCAGCTGCACAGGTGCAATGAAACATGCCCCAATTTTTGCTGCAAGGATAGCCAGTTGGAGCCAAAACAGGGGCAACTAAGGACAAGAACTCTGAGGTGTACTTGTATGAAACACACTGCCCAAATGATCTTGCATCAAGGAGTGTGAAAGCAAGGCCTGTTCACCTTTTTGACCAGATCTGCAGTAACCATTTTAACGTCTTTTTGCTAAGTGTAAATACATTGGAGATTTTATTTATTCATTCATATGTTCAAATATTCATTCATTTATACAAATATGGTGAGTCTTCCTATCCTCATGAGTTTGTCCATTCACTTACAGTAGACAGAACTTGAAAGAGGATTTCCATCCTCCATTTCCATCTCTTCTTAGGGAAGTCAATCTTTGCAAAGCAGACAGTAGTCATGTGAAAAGGGGAAGGGGGGGTTAGTTGCCAATACCTACAAAGCATCAGTCTCCCTGCTTCATCCAAGCCAAATTATTTATGCTGCCACTCAGCTCAATGATACAAGCTGCCTCCCTGCTCGATGGTACAAACTGTCTCCCAACTAGATGGTGCAAGATGCTTCTGAGCTCAATGGTGCAACCTACCTCTCAACTTGATGGTATTCGGCACCTCCCAACCATATGATGCAAGCTGCCACTCAGCTTAATGGTACAAGCTGCCACTCAGCTCCATGGTACAAGCTGCCTCCTAGCTCCATGGTACAAACTGCCTCCCAACAAGATGGTACATGCAGCCTCCCAAATAGAAGGTACAAGCTGCCTCCCAACTAGAAGGTACAAGCAGCCTCCCAACTAGAAGGTACAAGCTGCCTCCCAACCAGACCAACTAGAGGGTACAAGCTGCCTCTAAAGTACATGGTAAAAGCTGCCTTGTAACACCCAAGGTAACCGGTTGTTACAGTGGCATTGCTTTCCTCACGAGGAGAGTGATGTCACACTTGGAAGCGAGGAAGGATCCATTTGACAGGTATTCAGCACATACAAAACTGTTCTGACTCCAGGCCAGAAGGGGGAGCTCTACATCCGACATCAGGGAGCTGCGCTCTGGTCGGGAGGAGGAGTCAGTTGCTAGGCAGTTGTTAGGCAGTTGGAGTTAGACAGTTGGTGAGAGGGGAGAAAGGAGAGAGGAAGGAAAGCTGGGGCCGTAGAGATGAGTGATTCTGCAGCTCCTGGGAAGGAAAAACAGAGCAGAGGAACTTGTAAAGATACTGAAAGGAGAAAGGAGCAAAGGCGAAGTGAAGAGCTGGAGAGAGAATTTGTGACTGAACTTCCTCCATGCTGAGCACATATACCAGTAGTTGGAAGACCGAGGTTATGGGAGTATCTTCATGCCCCATGGCAGAAACCAGCGGACAGCTAGATTTCAAGTTACCTGTCCACCATTAACACCCGAGGACACAGTAACAGATAGAGCCCGGGTCGTGATAGAGATCCTGTAAAAAGGCTCAAGCTACCTGTCATATGGGTTAGTGTCCTACCTAAAAGAGGACTAGGGGACAGAGAGAGAATGTGAGGATCTTGTGTGAGGCCTAAGGCAGCAAGGGACTACAACAACATAGCACTAGAAGGAAGGCTTCCAACTCCACCTTGTTAGGGGGATTACTGAGACGCTTCAAAGTCAGCCGGACCACCACCAGAGCCTGTGATCCGGTACCCTGGACTGTGGCTGCCTGAATCATACAGTAAAGAGGTAAAGAGACTGCAACCCTGTGTTTTGTTACTACACCACCGACCACCATCTCCTCTACTACACCGGGAGCCCTGGGGATCTTGCTTCACCTGTGGGAAGCCATACCATCTCAGCTGCCATAACAACACCCCAGAGAACCCCTTTAAGCAGTGTTGGTCGTCCCTGACCGAATACTACAGGTGATGTCACAAACTTTTATTATTTCAGAAACCCTCTATAAAGACCTTTCCTTTAACATGGACGTCCAGGGCCACGGACGGGGTCACTGCCGCCTCCCAACCAGCCCAACTAGATGGTAAAAGCTGCCTCCCAAGTAGATAGTGCAAGTTGCCTCCCAACCAGCCCAACTAGATGGTACAAGCTGCCTCCCAAGTAGATAGTGCAAGCTGCCTCCCAACCAGCTCAACTAGATGGTACAAGCTGCCTCCCAAGTAGATAGTGCAAGTTGCCTCCCAACTAACCCAACTAGATGGTACAAGCTGCCTCCCAAGTAGATAGTGCAAGCTGCCTCCCAACCAGCCCAACTAGATGGTACAAGCTGCCTCCTAGCTTAATCATGCAACCTGCCTCCCAACTAGAGTTGTAAGCTGTCTCCCAGATAGATGTTGCAAGCTGCCTCCTAGAAATCTTGTGCAAGCTGCCTCCAAACCAGATGCCACGTAGCCATATGCTGCAGTCTGAGGACCAACATTTTGCAAACTTACTGTTCATGTGCATTGGAATCAGGAGAAGAATAAAGATGCAGACTTTCAGTCTTTGAAATATCCTCAAAATAAAAATATAATCTGAAAAGCACAATTGATGTTGTCGGTGACTGAAAGTTGCAACTAAATAATTAAATAGCAGCAATCTACCCCAGCTCTGGTTCCTGCTGTTACATGCAGCTGCGGTGTTACATCTGCTCAGTATGAAGCAGGCTCAACTCCTGCATAAATGTATACCCTGACTGTGACATCCAGTTTAGACAAGGTGCAGAAAGTTGTTACAGCTTAAATAGCTCTCGGCTGACAGCTATCTCTCCCGACTCCCCCATACACATGAACATTTGGCTTGGCAGAATGTTCTTGTGTTCTTTTTGGAGATAGTGGAGATAGACAGTGGCTTATCTGCCTGCAAAACAATAGGATTGGGCTAATAATTTCAAACCGCACAATTTTTATCTCTCCAAACAGTATCTGTCCCGAATCCACCATACTTATTGGATGGTCAGCTGATCTTGCTGAAATTGATGGATTTGGCCGACTTCTATCTAATGTGTATGGAAACCTTAACACTTGGTAAATAGGCTGCTGGACTCAAAATGTAGGACACTTGCTCTTTTGAATCAAGCCCTCAGCTGTATGCCCCTTTAATCAAAAGCTACTATGTTCCTTTACTTTATAGTTTATCTCATACACTTAATGGAGTTCAACTTCCAGCTGATATCCAGCTAGCATTTGAAGGAATGATCCCGGGGAAAAGTATGCTGTTAAGGAGACTATTACATTACATTTAACATGGTTATCCTATCTTGGATATTTAAGCAAACCTACAGTATAAGCCATACAGTAAATGTCTGGTAGATGAGGCTTTGATAGATTGATAGATGGGAGTTTTGAAGGGTTGCAAAGCTATTTTACCCAGCAATTTTGGAAGCTTCCATGCTAATGGTTGGCTAGGTCTGTACTGACAGCAGCGGGTCTTCTTACTTGGGATAGATGCGGGTTCCGAAAACACATTTTACAGACATTTATACCATATATGTTGTGATGTTTTTATTCACGTTAATTAAAAATCATAAGAACATGAATTACTAAAATGTTTCGGTCCTTTGATGTTGCAAGGACACCATGTCATAGCAGACCATTATACACAAGAACTAGGGAGCGGCAAGATTTGGTGGTACGGTGGCATACAAACATAGAAACTCAACATGATGGTTAAATGATTAGTAATGTTTTTTTTGCACAAATTAGGCAATGAGATTGTATTATTATCCCCAGATGTGTGCGGCCTTTCTCCTACAACGCAAAAACATACTTAGGATTAGGGTTGAGCAAAACGGATCGTTCATTTTCAAAAGTCGCCGACTTTTGGCAAAGTCGGGTTTCATGAAACCCGACCCGATCCCTGTGTGGGGTCGGCTATGCGGTACGCGACTTTCGCGCCAAAGTCGCGTTTCGTATGACGCGCTTGGCGCCATTTTTTTCAGCCAATGAAGGGGCGTGGGCAGAGTGATGACATAGGTCTTAGGGGCGTGGACGCCTATCGCCATGTTGTCGCTTGTGCGCTGTAGCGATTTGCACTGTGTAACACCAGCTTTTCAGTTCAGGGACGGACGGAGGGGAGAGAGAGAGAGAGAGAGAGAGAGAGAGAAGAAAAAAAAAAAAATTCCCATTGGCTTTGCATTGGGTTTCATGTTTCGGTCGATCCTCGACTTTTCGCCATAATCGGCCGATTTCAGTCGACTCGACTTTTGAGATAGTCGGGTTTCGCGAAACCCGGCTCGACCCTAAAAAAGTCAAGGTCGCTCAACCCTACTTAGGATTATGGACTTGGTGCAAGTATGTGCAATTGACGTGGGAAATTTTGAAAGGTTAGTCCCGACATTGAAGCTTAGCATAGGTGTAAACTTTCTGATTGGTGAGGGCCCTAGTGTGGTACCAATGATCTACTCCAATGGGTCATTTCCGAGCCCCTTTTCTGGACTTTGGGAATACGTTTCATTGTTGGAAATAACCCTTTGTATTCTAAGCAGGACTGCTGTGAACGGTGACAATCTTTGTACATTGCTGTGGAATAGGTAGATGCCATACCAACAGCAGTAAATAATTAAGGATAGCATACAACACTTCGATAAATTATATATATTTATACTAAAACCCCTGAATAATATATTGCACTAAACTACAATAAATCTACACTCGATATGTTTTCCAAGAAACTGATATGAAATTAGCCAAGTCTTAATGTACATCGCCGTATTGATTCAGATAATTATGTTGGGTGAGAAAGTGATTTTCAGTTTGGCCGCTGCACAGGGAAGAGGTGAAAGAAACCTCCTGACGCAGTGTTTCTGCAGAAATGGAATACATAATGACTGCTGTGTCAAGAGCCTGCACTTCCATCGGTTGCAGTGGGGGATGGTGGAATTTACAAAGTCTTGTACTAAAGAATAAGAATGAAGCCTCCGGATTGTTACTCTCATCCCTTACTGCTGCCCGTGATGGCACCTACATCCCGGAGAGGGGAGTGGAGCAGCTCTGGCCGGTATTCTTCATTACACAGGAGATATGGATGGTTCTGGATCTGCCCAGCTACAGCTTGTTCCTGCCTCCTTCAAGGAGAGAGGATCTCTCACGGAGAAACCACATGATCTCCTTGATGCACTTTGATGGAAGCTGTAAAAGGCACATCATTTATGATTTATGAAGCACTCCACCTCGGAGCACGCTGTACATTCTGCTACACTCGGTGCGGTGATTTCTCCTAAAAGGAAAGACACTTGGCAGATAATTAAAAACTAATCACGCTAAAAAAAACTAAAGTGCAATTATATTCAATTTTAAGGTCAAGGCTACCCAATAATTTCTGCCATGCAATATCTGATGCAACTCCACTAGATGCTCCTCTCCTCCCCTTGACCAGTCCGAAATCCCATTGGTCTTCCCCTATTGGAGTGCACCCGTCATTGTACATTAGCATCCCACTATGCAGCTAGTCGCATGCATGGATGCACGGCCGATCAGTCAAGCACGGCACTCAATAAATCATCTGCTTTCTTTAGGGTCTGTCTATGCAAAATTTTTGTAATCTGGTATCAGTGGCAGCCAATAGGTGATGGATTATAACAAATTCTGGATTATCAGGTCGAAAAATCAAGCTGAAGAATGAATGTCCGCAACTTTAACCCTCTATATACACACAGGCACCAATGAAGGAAAATCAGTATGGAGGAAATTTCTGTAACATTTTTGTACAAATCCAGGGATGGCAAAAAATATAATAGTATTTACTATAATGTACGCCAGAAAATGTTTTATTTTTCTGTCGTAAGGACAGGTGTGTTTCATACCATATTCCAGGTGCCTTTAAAGGGGTTGTCAAAGCTTGGGGTACAAGTCTGTAGTCACTCTATTTGACTGCAGACTTGTGAATACTCACAGCGTGCGAAGTGAAGACTCTGAAGAAATGCCCATCCGGTTTGCAAGGAGAGATTCCACATGGTGAGCTTCAAAAGCAACAAATGTGAATATCTCCGCAATGGAACGATGTAGCGCAAAATGGGAAAAATCAGCAGAATCAGGGGAACACAGGGATTTTTACAAGGTATTTATCTCATTTTTTTACCATGTGACAGGTCATCTTTGAAAATAGAAAAAAAGAAACCAAAAACCCTTAACACTCATAACAGCAACAGGAATAAAATAAGCACAAAAATTTGCCACTTTTGACCTAATAGTAGGTCCTCTTTAACCCCTTGACAAGACATGAGGGTTTTATATACGTCATATGTTGTCTCTCCCCTTTGATGCGGGCTCCGGTGATGAGTCCGCATATTTTCCAGCACATGACAGCTGATTTGTCACTAACTCTGCCCATCATCACTGTGAAATGCATCAGTCCACAGGCTGTGCTCCTGGTCAGAGGGGACAAGATATTCTCCTTCTGACCTCCCCCACCTTTGTAATTCCCACAGTAAATTTCAGCAGGCTCCGGCCCCCTGCGGCTATTGTAATGTATGTCTGGCCTGCTTTTTCTATTGGCCTGCCCTGTGTATCTGTGTGATATATTCTGTGTGCTGTGAATAAAGTGTGTTCTTTTAGACTGGAAATACGTGGAGTAGCAGTCAGCTTTTATATGCTCTCACGTAATCAAGGAATTCAAGCCAGCGTCCTTCATTCAAAATCCAGCAAAAGCAGAGTGGACCTCCTGAAACACGGGGGGTGCTGAAAGTGGTACTACAGCACAGTAGACCCCGTTACAATCGCCCGTCATATGATCGTGGGTTGTCATTGCCGATCTGCTATAAGCGCCGCCCTGTGTCTGGCGTTCATGGCAGGTGAGCATTTTTTACTACATATAGCAGGGCTGAAGCACAAGCAATCAGAAGATCGTAGCTTCAAGTCTCCTAAGGAGACTATTGAAGCAAGTAAAAAGTGTAAAAAAAAGTTTTTTTAAATGTAAAAAAATGAAAAATATATAAGTTAAAATTACCCTCCTTTTGCCCCATTCAAAATTAAACAATTAAAAGAAACATACAGTGGGGCAAAAAAGTATTTAGTCAGTCAGCAATAGTGCAAGTTCCACCACTTAAAAAGATGAGAGGCGTCTGTAATTTACATCATAGGTAGACCTCAACTATGGGAGACAAACTCAGAAAAAAAAATCCAGAAAATCACATTTTCTGTTTTTTTATCATTTTATTTGCATATTATGGTGGAAAATAAGTATTTGGTCAGAAACAAACAATCAAGATTTCTGGCTCTCACAGACCTGTAACTTCTTCTTTAAGATTCTCCTCTTTCCTCCACTCATTACCTGTAGTAATGGCACCTGTTTAAACTTGTTATCAGTATAAAAAGACACCTGTGCACACCCTCAAACAGTCTGACTCCAAACTCCACTATGGTGAAGACCAAAGAGCTGTCAAAGGACACCAGAAACAAAATTGTAGCCCTGCACCAGGCTGGGAAGACTGAATCTGCAATAGCCAACCAGCTTGGAGTGAAAAAATCAACAGTGGGAGCAATAATTAGAAAATGGAAGACATACAAGACCACTGATAATCTCCCTCGATCTGGGGCTCCACGCAAAATCCCACCCCGTGGGGTCAGAATGATCACAAGAACGGTGAGCAAAAATCCCAGAACCACGCGGGGGGACCTAGTGAATGAACTGCAGAGAGCTGGGACCAATGTAACAAGGCCTACCATAAGTAACACACTACGCCACCATGGACTCAGATCCTGCAGTGCCAGACGTGTCCCACTGCTTAAGCCAGTACATGTCTGAGCCCGTCTGAAGTTTGCTGGAGAGCATTTGGATGATCCAGAGGAGTTTTGGGAGAATGTCCTATGGTCTGATGAAACCAAACTGGAACTGTTTGGTAGAAACACAACTTGTCGTGTTTGGAGGAAAAAGAATACTGAGTTGCATCCATCAAACACCATACCTACTGTAAAGCATGGTGGTGGAAACATCATGCTTTGGGGCTGTTTCTCTGCAAAGGGGCCAGGACGACTGATCCGGGTACATGAAAGAATGAATGGGGCTATGTATCGTGAGATTTTGAGTGCAAACCTCCTTCAATCAGCAAGGGCATTGAAGATGAAACGTGGCTGGGTCTTTCAACATGACAATGATCCAAAGCACACCGCCAGGGCAACGAAGGAGTGGCTTCGTAAGAAGCATTTCAAGGTCCTGGAGTGACCTAGCCAGTCTCCAGATCTCAACCCTATAGAAAACCTTTGGAGGGAGTTGAAAGTCCGTGTTGCCAAGCAAAAAGCCAAAAACATCACTGCTCTAGAGGAGATCTGCATGGAGGAATGGGCCAACATACCAACAACAGTGTGTGGCAACCTTGTGAAGACTTACAGAAAACGTTTGACCTCTGTCATTGCTAACAAAGGATATATTACAAAGTATTGAGATGAAATTTTGTTTCTGACCAAATACTTATTTTCCACCATAATATGCAAATAAAATGTTAAAAAAACAGACAATGTGATTTTCTGGATTTTTTTTTCTCAGTTTGTCTCCCGTAGTTGAGGTCTACCTATGATGTAAATTACAGACGCCTCTCATCTTTTTAAGTGGGGGAACTTGCACTATTGCTGACTGACTAAATACTTTTTTGCCCCACTGTATATTTTGTATCACGGAGTTCAGAAATGCCCGACCTATAAAAATATAAAAATAATTAATCCAATCAGTAAACGGCGTAATGAGAAAAAAATTAAATGCCAGAATTACATTTTTTTGGTCGACGCAATATTGGAATCAAATGCAATAACATCGAAACATCATGTCTACCCCAAAATTGTATTGATAAAAAATGTCAGCTCGGCCCCCAAAAAATTAAACCCTAGCCCAGCCCCAGATCACCAAAAATGGAGACACTACAGGTCTGATTAAAAAATGGCACCTTTTTTTTATATTTTTAAACAAACTTTGGAATTTTTTTTTCACCACTTAAATAAAAAATAACCTGTATCTGCAAACTTGTAATGACCTGGAGAATCATAAGGGCAGGTCAGGTTTAGCATACAGTGAACATGGTAAAAACAAAGAAACAAACAAACAAAAAATTTTGGAATTGCACTTTTCTTGCAATTTCAGCACAGTTGGAACATTTTTTCCAGTTCTCCAGTACATTATATTATAATATTAATTGTGTCATTGAAAAGTACAACTCGTCCTGCAAAAATCAAGCCCTCAATTGGCCATGTTGACGGAAAAATAAAAAGTTATGGCTCTGGGAAGAAGGGGAGCGAAAAATGAAAACAAAAAGATGGAAAATGTCCTGGGGATGAAGGGGTTAAAATAATAAACTGAACCATATCAATTTTCGCTTACCCCTCTTCATATTATGTTAAGAAACTGGTGGATGAATGTCTTCTGAATCCGTAAACAGATCAGTATTTCTCCCACTGGTATATTAGTAGTGGTATGCAAATACATTAATTTTTTTAGGTCAAATATAAAATATTGTGATGGCTGGTTTATATGGCTTGATTACAAATACTACTAGGTTTGGTCATATGTGATCTTGGAATGCTTAGTATCGGGAAGAAGACCCAAGTAATCAGAGGTTATGGGCCTTTTATTGGTCATTTGACCCTGCATACAAGGCACAATATTACATTACCGCTGCCTCTGGGGAATGTACTCACTTAGTGAAAGCATCAGACTATTTCCAAATACTTTACTTTGAAGCTTCCATGCTACAAGACGGCAAAAAAGTATTTATCCAATTATCGGTTCTGTACATGCGTTCACCTTTCTCCGTCTAAAATAGCTTTCAAATGTTCTCGAGCTAGCTCGCTTCCATGCTGTGAAATGTAATTGAGCCACAGTATGAAATCTACAGTACAGGAACACAGGTGTTCGTAGTTTGTAGATATAACAGTAGCAAAAGTCAAAGCTGGGCCCAAGTGTAAAGATTTATGTGAAATAACTGAACAATTCCATGAAGTAAGTAAAGAATGTCTAGTACTTGGACAACCCCTTCTAATGCTCCATACTTGGCCTGATAAAATAAGAAAGATTATACTGACCTCCTGTGTCGGTGCCATTCTAGCGGTGTCAGCATTCGCTCTTCCTGGGGCTTCTGTGCAATTGTTGTGACACTTGACCTCAGAGCCCAATCAGCGCTTGTGTCACTGTCTCTGTCTTTTCTCAAATTGAAAATGAAAAGGAAGTCAGAGATCAGCTGCAGCCCAGACTTCCTCTTTTTTTCCAATTCGACAAAAGGCAAGGACAGGGACACTGCGCTGATTGGGCGCCAGGGTCACGTGTCACAACCTCTCGAGAGCCCCAGGACTGCGATTGCCGACACTGTTGCAATGTCACCAGTACGGGAGGTGAGTATAAGCTTTTTATTTCATCCGGGTCAAGCACGGGGAATGAGAAGGGGTTGTCCAAGTAGAAGACAACCTCTACAACCCCTGAATGACCGAGCCAATTTTAACCTTAATGACCAAGCCAAATTTTTGAAATGTGACCAGTGTAACTTTATGAGGTAATAACTCTGCAATACTTGAACGGATCCCACTGATTATGAAACTCTTTTTTTCATGGCATATTGTACTTCATAATAGTGGTAACATTTGTTCGATATGTCTTGATTTTATTTGCGAAAATATCATAAATTTGGCAAAAATGTTGAAAATTTTGCAATTTTCTAACTTTTAATTCTTATGCCCTTAAATCAGAAAATTATGTTACACAAAATGGTAACAAAGGTTCGCGAAGATAAGTCTGTCACCGGGTGACGTTGTTTTTGGCCATATGATATGGTTTAAGCTGGAATAAAATTAAATCTGACAAAATTTTAACATCTCTAAAAAAATAAGTTTTCAGGGCACATTTAGAGATGAGACTGTAGAAAGCAAATTTAATCTAATCTGAGAAAGACTTCTGTACATTAGTTGGTGCACGGAAGAGGTCCTCAGTGCAAAAATGAGCAGATGTTAAAAGGAAGGGTGAAAGATGTATGTCATTAGACTGGAAATCACAAGTGGGTTGGTGGAAAGATATAAAAGTCTTTTTTTTCATGACATGCTGAGACTGAGAGTTGTAGCTTTTTTTTTACACCTGGATAGCCACAGGTTTAAAATCACTGTTGTCGTTATTCTGCACGTCTCCCTTTCTGTAAACCCATATTGTTATACCCAGACTCTTCTGACATAACAAAGTAGGAACTATAAAGATATAAACCATAGGAAAGCATTTAAAGGGCTTATCCTCTATGAAACAACACTAATTATTTGGTGCATAAATAATAAAAAAGCATAGTCATCACCATAAAGCCATTGATAAGATGTCATCCATTAGTGGACAACCCCTTTATTAAGTAGCCCAGCATTTTTGTGTCTATAGATCTTCCAACACATCATATATGATCATTTCATAACCTCTTCTGTGAAGTTCTCTCATTGCCGGCTAACGGAGGTTACGGTTTATAGATTTTCCAATCAAGTTTCATAATGAGCCATTAACAGTGTGTAAAACCATTATCCTCTCCTTTGCACTCTATGGAAATACTCTACTCAAAGTGGATCTATCACAAGACACAACAATACAAACTGTATACATTGTTAAATAAAACTCTAAGACCTGAGAGAGCGAAGGAGCCAAAGTATATTCATGAGCTAAACTTATTCTCCGCCTCCTGTCCTGACTGCCAGCTGCAGGTTGTACCGAGCAGTGTGAGATTTTTAGTAGCTTCATGGAGACCACAGACAGGTTGCAGAGATACTGGAGGCTGCAGGCAGATAAAAGACTGAAGATCTAGAAGCTGCAGACCGCCAGGAGACGTCTTGAATACTGCAGACCGGATGTACAGATACTGAAGGCCGAATGTAGATAGAAGACTGAGGAACGGAAGCTGCAGGCAGCCAGGAGATATCTTGGAGACCGCAGAGGGGTTGCAGAGATACTGAAGTTTGCGGGTAGACAGGACTGAGGAATATTAAAGTCTTAATACAAGATACAGGTGTGTCTTGGTGAGCATTATATAGGCCCAGGCAGATGTTCACATGGGATCACGCCGGATCATTTGCAAAGTCCAAAATAGTTTAGCGGACTGGGGTGACAGAAACAAAGCTTTGATCCAGAATGGGAACATAACACAATCCTTATTAATATATTTTGAAGTTTTGATAAGCACTGAATTTTAGACCTATAAGACTCAAATATGACACGTGGTTAACAATTCATTATTGCTGTTTCTCAACTTTTCTAGAGTAATTTTCTCTTTTTTTGTGACTTTAGTATTACCACCTTATTCTTAAAAGCGTTTTACACCACTTTTTATATTGTCTTTCGTTTTTTAATTTTTCCTCAACAACTTTACTTATCCAAATGTTTTAGACACATTTCAGAAATGCAACGTTTACCAAATACTGCAATATTTTGGGCGCATTTCACTCCAGTCTCTTCCTGGAGTAAGATTTCTGGAAGAGATTTTAGTTTTGCTTATTTTTAGACAAACGTACATTTTTTTATAGTATTTGCTACATTTTGATACGTAAAAAAAATAAATAAAAAATTGCAAAAAATGGCTAAAGACAAAAATAAAGAGTTTGTTTGATTTTTCAATAAATCTGTGAACCATTTTAAAGAATTTTTATCATATAGCACAAGACAAAAAAAAAAGAAGTAACTGTTAGGGCTGGCAGAACGCACCGAGTAAATATTGAGATTATATAAGTGCGTTCGCAGCCCGGGGTCCACCATGCAGGAGTGGAACCTGCTGCTAGTATATGGCGGCACTATATAGTGGTACAACGCCTGAATAGACACGGGATCAGTCACCCGGTCTATATAGGAGCGAGCTCTGTTGCTTCACAGAGTCGCCAGGATTAGGATAGCGCTGTACCCTGTTAACCTCACAGAGGATCATAGCTAACTAACAGAGCAGGTAGCATACAGGGGTCATACAGTCAGCAATGCATAGCACACAAACAACTCTCCTCTCCAGAGGAGCCAGAATACTAGTGGCTATACGCCAGCCCTAAATTCACATACACAAACTCCTATCCAGAGTGGCTATACAGACTACCCTGAACACATGCAGACACAGGCCACAAGGTAGCTAAGCTCATAAACATAGGTTGATACTAGCGCATGGCCGCACGGCCATGCAAACCATTTGTAGAGAGAGCTCTCCAGGACCTTCCTAGTGGTCCAATAGGAACCGCTTCAGGACCTGAGCATGTGACCCCCAACCTCCAATGAGAGGTTGTCCCCTGGGCATGCTCAGTAGCAGAAAAGCAGGTCTTAGTCTCAGGAGCATCTGCTCACCGCAGAACAGTGCTGGTTACAATGGCTGAGCCTGGAAGATCAGCAGTAACCAAGCGCACAGTATCTGCCTGAGCCAAACGCTGGGACCGACGTCTCCGCTGAGCAGGCTCCACTCTGGCTGAAGAAGAATGGGAGACCACAGCGGAGGTGGCTCGAGAGTCCCCCTGTGCGGCGGTGGGAACAGGACACTTAACAGTAACTTAAAAAAAATTGCAAATAATGAATCAGGCCCATGATATGTACACCCCTAACATCGGCTCAATGCCATCGGCAATAATACTGAAGTTTGCAGTAATGTTCCTGTGGTCAAGATGAACTTAAACCCTACAGAAACCTGATGGACCCCATTAGGTGATAGGTCAGGCTTCCTTCCCCGAGAACAGACATGCCATATAGCTGTCATGGCTATGGGGCATTGCACAAGGAGCCTACATTCTTCATACACTATATAGCCTACCATGCTTTGCTGATACTTACATTACATTTTTATATTTTGCGTGCGCCATAAATTGGCAGTACATTGCTTATGTCCATTTGTGTGCCGCCTCTTCATGTTGCAGATATTTTCTGTGTACATTATAAAGGTAATGGCTTTATGTACTTGTGTACGTTCATAACTGTAAATGATGGTTGAGCATTAGTGTTGGGAAGTGCCATGCTCTGCCTCGATAATGTATTTACATTAGATCCATTGTATGGCTCAGACCTAGAAAATGTAAGCCTCCTGAGACTATATGGATTCACTAAAAATATGCTTTGCTTTCTTTTAATCTGATTTCCTTAAAGGGAAATTATCACAAAATGTAATATCCCCACTGTTAGTGAATGAGTCCTGTGTATACTAAGAGATTACTTACTCGTCATTATTTCCCGCTACACTTTGTTTTCTTACTGTCAAATATATTAGATGATAAGTCGGAGTCATGTAGTGTTTTTCCCATGATGAAGCACAATTGATAATAAATGATCATTTCTCCAACTTAGTGATTTCTTGCTCCTTGAAAGAAAATATGTCAGTAGGATCAACCCTCCTAAGCCGTCTATAAGGGCATGTAGGTCATAAGAGGGTTATTAAAATGATACTTTGAGATCTGTAATCTAATGTCTTATTCCAGAGAAATCTAAATTTTTCTCAATATGTACATGAGCTGTTAAGAGCTATGGGCCAGACGTAGATCTCCCCGAGAATCTGCCTCCAGAGCTTATTTTAAATGAAAGTGGGATTTACCAGTGTGAGACATATAGATCAGGAGAGCAGACTGTCAGTCATTACATGTCTTACACTGTTAACACCCCCTTTCATTTAAAATAAGCTCTGGAGCCAGATTCTTAGGAAGAGCTATGTCAGGCCCATAGATCTTAAAAGCTCATTTGCATATTGGGAAAAATGTGGATTTCTCTGGAATAAAAAATTGGATCGCAGATATAAAGGTATTTTATTCAACTTCCTATAACCTGCATGCCCATATAGATGGCTTTGAAGGGTTAATTCCTCTCACGGCCAGCCCCAGGTTTTCATGGGCCCCAGGTGAAAGAGTCTCTTGTGGGCCCCTTTAACACAGATCATGATTCAAGATGCACAGTTACAGCAGACAAATATAGATATAGCACAATGCCAAAGATTTCACTCATTTCTTACATTACATGAGTGATATCTATTCTAAATTTTTCAATAGCTCAGAAACCAGACAGTATACTGTAGTCCTCCATAGTATTATGGGCACCACATAGTGCTCCATACAGAATAATGAGCCTCATATATTGCTCCATACAGAATAATGAGCCTCATATATTGCTCCATACAGAATAATGAGCCTCATATATTGCTCCATACAGAATAATGAGCCTCATATATTGCTCCATACAGAATAATGAGCCCCATATTTTGCTCCATACAGAACAATGGACCACATATAATGCTCCATACAGTATAATGAGCACCATACATTGCTCCATACTTAATGAGAACCAAATATTGCACCATACAGTACATGGTGGGCCCCATATAATGCTCCATACATAATGAGCCCCATGTATTGCTCCATACCGTATATAATGGGCCACATACTGTATATTGCTCCATACAGAATAATGGACCCCATATATAGCTCCATATATAATGGTCCCGATATGATGCTCCATACAGTATATGATACGATATGCAAGGGTTGGGGAAAGGGAGAGTCAGCTCTTCGTTGGGGTAAGGCTATATTCACACTTTGCGGATTTTGCTGCGGATCCGCAGCGGATTTGACAGCTGCGGATCCGCAGCAGTTTCCCATGAGTTTACATTTCAATGTAAACCTATGGGAAACAAAAAACGCTGTGCACATGCTGCAGAAAAATCCGCGCGGAAACGCTGCGGATTACATTCCGCAGCATGTCACTTCTTTTCTGCGGATTTTCAGCTGCTCCAATAGAAAACTGCAGTTGAAAATCCGCAGAAGAAAACGCAGTAAAAACCGCGATAAATCCGCAGTAAAAACCGCGATGGGTTTTCACTGCGGATTTTGCAATTCCGCTGCGGAAAAATCCGCAGTGGAATCTGCAAAGTGTGCACATAGCCTAATGGTTGGATGCAGTCTTGTATCTCGCATGGAACAGCCCAGGTGCAGCTTGAAGACAAATCAGGCAAGAGAGGATTCCAGAGAGACGATGCGAGGAAGGTTAAGTAAAAAAATCCACGTTTATTGATTCATTTAAGATGGTGTAGATGTTCACCATGTCCAGCAGCTGATGTGATAAACCTATGCGTTTCAGATGTTGGCAGCCATACTCATGGTTTATCTCCTCGCTGGCCCCTGCTCTGCTCCGGACTCCTCTGCATCGCTGCATTCCATCTAACTGCACTGTGACTGTTCAGAGCAGATAGTACATACAAAGAAAAAGCTGCAGACCAAGAATGGGGATCACCAAGCACAAATACAAAAAATAATATTATTGAATACAAAAGCCAACAAACCTATTAAAAACAATTAAAAGTCAAAAAACTTTGACATAAGAACATCCAAAATGCTTATAATAAAGCATAAGACCACCTTTCCCGAGGCAAAATAGAGAATCCAAATAACATAATTAGTGCAATAGGTAAGTAACAAGAATTGCTAATTTGGGACACTATATATATATATATATATATATATATATATATATATATATATACCAACAATAATGTGGAGACCAATAACATGCATTAATGGTAAACGTAGATATGTACCCAAAAAAACAGCAATAGGTCTAAAGTACCATAGCTACTATACACAAATGCTGCCTGATAATGAACATATGGACACTAAATAAGCTGGCTGAATGAATACAGATATAACTAGATGGTGCTCGCATAAGCCAACAAACCATGCTGTGCACTATGACATGGTGGCTGATACAAACCAGACACAGCAATAAATGTGTCTAAAAAGCCTGGGAACAGGGGGGCCCGTGGAGATGCCCATCTGTTCAGAGCAGATAGTGCGCTATAGTGACCTCATCGCGTCCTCTGACCTGAAACGTCACAGAGTCAGGAGACGTGGAAGACGCGGAGGAACAGGTAGAAGTAAGTATTGCAAGTATTAGGTTCTTGAGCAGGCGGGGGGCCTACTCGCGGGTGCTGGCACAGAACCCCCATAGCGCGCCAGTGTCCCCAACGACGAGTGGGCTTTCCGTCTGTTCAGGGCCCCCCCCGGCACTTGCACGAGGGGCTGATGCTGTCCCTGATTTCACTGAAAAATTATCTGTAAAGTTAGTCATACTCACATTAACCAAAGACCTAATTTGATTTCTACAGTTTTTGGGCCCCTGACATATGCGGCTTTCAGTAGCAAAAAGGTAGGAATTCCACCTTCATTTGTATGGGAATATTGACTGCCACTCAATTGACATCAGCACCTGATAGGGCACAGTTATTGAGATACATGACGGTTCCATTGGTGGGACCCACATCAACTACACATTTATAGCATATCATGTGAATATCATTCGTGCTAGGGGTTAAAATTAATACTTAAAGGGTTATTCCCATCTCCATAATCCTATCCAAAACGTAGTAGGTGTAATAATAATAATATTAGCAAACACCTCCAACTAGAAATGTAGTATAGTTTTTCTGATTCGCTATGTTTCTTTCCTCATGCGCAGGCATTGCAGAACCTTAAGTATCTATGGTTACTACCACTGATTTAATGACAGCTAGTTGCTTGTGGTTGTAACAATGGGTAACTAAGGTCCTGCATTGCCTACACATGAGGAAAGCGTATACTTCATTTCTATTTGGAGGTATTTGCTAATACTATTATTATTACACCTACTACATATTGGGATAGGATCTTGGAGATGGGAATACCCCTTTAATTAAATAATGTACAAAAAGTAAGATACATCAAGACTCCATCACTACATTGTTAGACTGCTATTGTAGAGGAAGCAAGACTATAAAAAAGTACATCCATTCTACACAGTCTGCTGTTATATGGGGCTCTAAACTATATCTCTCTCCCCAATCCCACAAGCTCGCTGCCTCGGGGTAATCCTTGACGCTGATCTCTACTTCAAACCACATATCCAAGCCCTTTCCACTTCCTGACGACTTCAACTCAAAAATATTTCACGAATCCGTTCATTCCTCAACCAAGAATCTGCAAAAACCCTAGTCCATGCACTCATCATCTCTCGCCTTGACTACTGCAACCTCCTGCTCTGTGGCCTCCCCTCGAACACTCTTGCACCCCTCCAATCTATTCTAAACTCTGCTGCCCGACTAATCCACCTGTCCCCCCGCTATTCTCCAGCTTCTCCCCTCTGTCAATCCCTTCACTGGCTCCCCATTGCCCAGAGACTCCAGTACAAAACCCTAACCATGACATACAAAGCCGTCCACAACCTGTCTCCTCCATACATCTGTGACCTCGTCTCCCAGTACTTTCCTGCATGCAATCTCCGATCCTCACAAGACCTCCTTCTCTACTCCCCTCTTATCTCCTCTTCCCACAATCGCATACAAGATTTCTCTCGCGCATCACCCCCTACTCTGGAACCCTCTACCACAACATATCAGACTATCGCCTACCATCAAAACCTTCAAAAAGAACCTGAAGACCCACCTCTTCCGACAAGCCTACAACCTGCAGGAACCACCGATTGACCAAACCGCTGCACGACCAGCTCTATCCTCACCTACTGTATTCTCACCCATCCCTTGTAGATTGTGAGCCTTCGCGGGCAGGGTCCTCTCTCCTCCTGTACCAGTTATGACTTGTATTGTTTAAGATTATTGTACTTGTTTTTATTATGTATACCCCTCCTCACATGTAAAGCGCCATGGAATAAATGGCGCTATAACAATAAATAATAATAATAATAATATTATCTAGGAAGTGTTGGCGAAATAGCAACAGCCGCATCAATGGTGGAGATACAGAAGGATGCAGTGTGTTAATTTTGTTGATTTGCGTAGTTGTTCCTCTAGTCTGTATCGTATGACCTTGCTAGTTTGTTTTTCGTGAGTCAGTCCTCTCCTGTCATTCTCAATGTAGAGATGATGCTGACAATGGATGCTTTATATCCCAAGTAAAACAATTCATAACCCCACAATGTCGGAATGCAGAACGATTCTGCTGAAAGCTGTAATCTGCAACAGGGGGAAATCCAGACAACACATCCAGACTGCTGTAATGGGGGCTCCACATTCATTGCTGAATTTGATGGTGGGCAGTCCTGGCTTGATATTTTTCAGCTGCTGGTGTACCCGCAGAGGCACTGACATGTACCCCTGGAGTATAAAAATGGTGCATTGAAAACTGCTGCTCTGGGCTACTCAGACTGCTGTTAAAAGGGAGCACTCCGGACTGTTGTCAGACTGCTTTATTAAGGTAGACTGATGGGGCCAGTGATTAGTGATCTCCTCTCTGCAGCAAGGATAAGTCAGGGGGCCCCAGAGTGGAGGTACTGAAATTGTGGAGAATTTATCAGGTAAGTATTGTGTCTTTCATCGATAATCCCCATTTATAGACCATGTGCGCATTTCCTGTTTAAGAAATGCTGTGCCTTTTCCATTAATGTTCCACATGGGGTTTACAGAAACAAATTCAATATACGGAAAATATTGTCAGCACCATACAGCGCATGTGATCATAATTTACTCTTCTGCTGATTTTTATTCAGGCATATTTTGTGGAGATAAAGCAGATGACACTTTTTTCAATTCATTAGACACAGAGTTTGTGGCAATATTAAATAAGAACTGCTAATATAAAGATGAGTATTTAAAGGACTTTTCACTGAAATGACATTTATCACCTATCTACTTGATGAAAAAATGTCTGCTAGCTGGAGACCTGGTCCGCTAATAATGGGGGGATTCTGAATGGGATGGTGGTCTATCACGAACACTGCTGCTTAATTCATAGGACTCATGGAGACAGATGAGTACCATATATTCCTCTCAGACCTGTGAATAATTTAATCAGGAAATAATCCACAACATGAGCTTTGAGGACTGTGGAGACATGGAGGTCAGCAGGTGCTCTAGTCCACTAGCAGAAACCGCATGGATCTGTCAACAAACAAGCAACATATCAGCAAATATCATTGTCCAGTGACCCTGCATCCCTGTTTTGCAAAGATAACAGTACAATAAACTGTAGGAGCTGATATAAGAGGTAAATATCCATTTTTTCTATTTACAAATATCAATTCAACCTACAATAAGAGTCAACAAAAAGATAAATGTCTATGTCTCCTGGCTTCCTGAAAATAGACGTCTGGATAATTAATATTAAATATTATATCATCACGAGGACTTATCCTTAGGATAGGGTCATACAACCAGTTTCTCTCCATTTGAGAAAAATGGTCAGACTCTGATCAGAGTGGCATCAGTTTTTCTTTGAGGTGGAATTTTTTTTTTTACATGTCTCCACCTTCTCCATTCTATCAGTCCGTGAAAATTCGACCACTCTCGGATGTCATACAAGTGTGATCCTATGTTTTTCACGGACCCATAGACTTGCATTGCCGAATTTGATCCAACAGGCCTCTGATTTTTTCCTTGGACCACTCGGTCCGAGGAAAAAATGATACATGTGCACAGCCCCATAAAATATCAGTATGAATGCTGTCTGTGGAAACCGAGGATAGCACTTGTCCAATATCTGTCGTGTTCACGAGCCCTGACAGTTCTCATGCGAGCCCTGACAGTTCTCCTTATCCTGACATTTCCTATTCACATCCCAGCCAATGAAAAAAGCGATTATTGCGTAGTTCCTTCCTTCGCATGTAAGTCACATTTTGAATATTGTCATGCTAAGCTAAGCTGCCTGGATCTTTACCTTCACTATTCCCAACAAAGTCACTTTCCAATTACCGCAATGACTGTTTTGCAATGCAGGTGCCGTATGTGCTTATACTGTGATATACAATGCTCAAAAAAATAAAGGGAACACTAAAATACCCCATCCTAGCTATCTCTGAATGAGATATTCCAGTTGCAAATTTGTATTCATTGCATAGTGGAATGTGTTCAGAACAATAAAACATAACAATTATCAATGTAACTCAAAATGAATATCCCATGGAGGTCTGGATTTGGAATGATACTCAAAATCAAAGTTTACAGGCTGATCCAACTTCAGTGAAAATGCCTCATGACAAGGAAAAGATGCTCAGTATTGTGTGTGGCCTCCACGTGCCTGTATGACCTCCCTACTGTACAATGCCTGGGCATGCTTCAGATGAGGCGGTGGATTGTCTCCTGAGGGATCTCCTCCCAGACCTGGACTAAAGCATCTGCCAACTCCTGGACAGTCTGTGGTGCAATGTGACGTTGGTGGATGGAGCGAGACATGATGTCCCAGATGTGCTCAATCTGATTCCGGTCTGGGGAACGGGCGGGACAGTCCGTAGCTTCAATGCCTTCATCTTGCAGGAACTGCTGACACACTCCAGCCACATGAGGTCTGACATTTTCCTGCATTAGGAGGAACCAGGGCCAATCGCAGCAGCATATGGTCTCACAAGGGGTCTAAGGATCTCATCTTTGTACCAAATGGCAGTCAGGCTACCTCTGGCGAGCACGTAGAGGGCTGTGCGGCCCTCCAAAGAAATGCCACCCTATACCATTACTGATCCACTGCCAAACCGGTCATTTTGAAGGATGTTGCAGGCAGCAGATTGCTCTCCACGGCATCTCCAGACTCTGTCACGTCTGTCACATGTGCTCAGTGTGAATCTGCTTTCATCTGTGAAGAGCACAGGGCGCCAGTGGCGAATTTGCCATTCCTAGTGTTCTGTGGCAAATGCCAAGTGTCCTGCATGGTGTTGGGCTGTGAGCACAACCCCCATCTGTGGACCTCAGGCCCTCAGACCATCCTCATGGAGTCGGTTTCTAACCGTTTGTGCAGACACATGCACATTTTTGGCCTGCTGGAGGTCATTTTGCAGGGCTCTGGCAGTGCTCCTCCTGTTCCTCCTTGCACAAAGGTGGACGTTGTTGCCCTTCTACGGCCCCCTCCACATCTCCTGGTGTACTGGGATGTCTCCTGGTAGCACCTCCAGCCTCTGGACACTACACTGACAGACAGAAAACCCTCTTGCCACAGCTCATACTGATGTGACATCCTTGATGAGCTGCACTACCTGAGCCACTTGTGTGGGTTTTAGAGTTCATCTCATGCTACTACGAGTGTGAAAGCACAACCAACATTCAAAAGTGACCAAAACATCAGCCAGAAAGCATTGGTACTGAGATGTGGTCTGTGGTCCCCACCTGCAGAACCACTCCATTATTGAGGGTGTCTTGATAATTGCCAATAATTTCCATCTGTTGTCTATTCCATTTGCACAACAGCATGTGAAATTTATTGTCAATCAGTGTTGCTTCCTAAGTGGACAGAATTTCACAGAAATTTTCACAGATTTTCACAGAATTTTGATTTACTTGGAGTTAGATTCTGTTGTTTAAGTGTTCCCTTTATTTTTTTGAGCATTGTATTAAAGGGGTTGACCAAGGGGTTAAAAAATATAGAGAAGAAATCTCTCGCTGATCCATTGTGGTTTCTTCCATGGAGGGGAAGATTTTTAGCATGAAAAGGTGATTTGGCGATGAGGACAATTTTTGGGGATTCTTCTCTTGTACCTCTTGCACCTTATGCGGTATGCTCCTCGAAGGGCTTGATGGAATGTTAACAAACATAGTAACATTAATCATTTAAAGGGGTGGTCCACTTCTTCTCCATAGGACAAGTCATCAATATCAGATCTTTGAGCTTCCCAATGACGAGTTGTTATCAGGTCCAGTTGCAGCAGGAAGTAAAGTGTGCAGAGGGACAGAACAGAGCGGCTCCCCTCATTGTGTGGTGGTGGCTCTTGGGTACTAGCTCGATGCCTCAATAGGAGCTGAGCTGCAATACCGGGGAGCTCTCCATACAATCTTCACATCTGGAGTTGATAACTAAGCGGTGGGTGTGCGGTGTGTTGGACCCTATCTGATGATGATGACTTACACTGGATGCATTTTTCAATTTACATCCATGAATCTTCCATTGCAATCTGGTCGGCAAATATGATAGTGAATAAGTTAAACCATTCAGCGTAACGTCACGGGAGATTCAAGTCGAATGTGTTCTGAATAGAGGCAATAAATAATGAAGAAGAGCCTGTCTTGCAGAGATCATGTTGCATAAAAGAAGACCTGACTTTGCTTTTTTTTCCAGTCTAATCTGTTGTGCTAAGAGCCTGAGAGCAGGGACCGGCTCTCCCTGAAGTGCATGCCGGCTCCATGTCATCACTATCGATACATTATGTCCAATCCTCACCGGCACCAGAGAAGCAAAAACATCATAATTCTAGAGATTGAGAAATAAAACGATATAACAAATGTAATGAGCGGGTCTATTCAAATATCTGCGTTAGTACGTTACAGGGATGTAATTATTTATAAAGCCGTCTTCAGAGCCGTGTAAGAGAGACTCGGAGGAGACGAGGGAGCACATTGCACTGTATGGCTGCAGAACTGGGTCACTAAATTAAACTTCAGTCTAAAAGCTGTAAAAGAAAATACACCTGACATAAAGCAGTGCGCACCATTGGGGTCTGCTTTCAGGGTGGTCAACTTGACATTAAATTTTTTCTGAACGGCTGATCAAAGAATCACAGACAGACGATATATTTTTTCTTTACGGACACATTGGAAAACCATCATAAATCCTTTTGATTGTAAGTGATCCATGTCTACAGCCATGAAAACATCAGCTGCATTCCCTGTAAACTGTAAAATGATGATACTTAGGGCTCGTGGGGAGCGGACGGCCGTTTTAATCAGACAAGTGCTATCCATGGTTTTGACGGATATCCTTGTTCCCATGTTATTCTATGGGGTTGTGCATATGTCCAATTTTTTCTTGAACTGAGTGGTCCGAAGAAAAAAAAAATTGAAGTATGCATGATTTGCCTCCAAGAATTGGATGGCACTTGGCCATTCAAGTCCGTGAAAAAAAATCTAACTAACATAATGGAGAAACTCTAAGAAAATCGGATTCCACTCTGATCAAACTCTAATCAGAGTCTGATTAGTATAATTGGACCGATTTTCTTGGATGATGAGAAAACAGTTGCGTGACCCGAGCCTTACAGTCAAAATAATCTGTATAAGTTTTTACAGCTGAAATAAAATATTTTTTTTACGGACTGGTACAAATATGTTCCCTATTTTTAAGACTCTCCTGGAATCTCCAGACGGTTGGCAACCCCTTCCGCTTATCGCAGCCATGGAGTCAATATTACCAAAGTAATTAATTCCCCCATCCTTTCCCCGAGGTGTAATATGAAGCTCCTGTGAACCAATTTAACATCTTTAAAGGGAACCTATCAGGTGATTCAGGCTACCTGGCGTATATTACTTTCTGAAATGTTCTGGCTTTTCATAAAAAATATATTTTTGAAGACCCGCCCCTGGCCGAGTCTTCCCAGCACTCCTTCAGGAAACTGCATGTACATAGGGAGAGAACGGTCAATCACCAGTAGCATCGCTGGGAAGAGCCAGCCAGTGGCAGATGTAGACTAGTCTCGTCTCTGGCTAAGATCCCCAGCTGGACCTTCAAAGTATATTCTCTCTGAAACGCCAGAGTATTTCACAGAATAAATTACCTGGCTGCGATGGTGCAGCCAGGCTAGGATTCATGCTTCCCACGGTTTGAACAGCATGAATCACCTGACACATTCCCTTTGAAAACCCTCACCATTTATAAGACTGGTGTCTTCTTATGAAGCTAATAATTGCAAATAGTCCCAGATTTACAGGGACTCTCTCAACCTTTCAGAATCCCTCCAAACTTAGCAGGAGAGAGAAGTCAAGGTAACCCTCTGCTTCCTGGCCATTTCCAGTATAGGGAGGGGGATTTAAAGACCCTATTTTGCCAAAATAAGTGATGGTAGCTATTCTTTAGCTAATTCTTTTCCACTCCCCACTGTAGGACTTTTATCATAGTAACATAGTAACATAGTAACATAGTTAGTAAGGCCGAAAAAAAGACATTTGTCCATCCAGTTCAGCCTATATTTCATCATAATAAATCCCCAGATTTACGTCCTTCTACAGAACCTAATAATTGTATAATACAATATTGTTCTGCTCCAGGAAGACATCCAGGCCTCTCTTGAACCCCTCGACTGAGTTCCAGATTCTCACTGCCCTAACAGTAAAGAATCCTCTTCTATGTTGGTGGAAAAACCTTCTCTCCTCCAGACGCAAACAATGCCCCCTTGTGCCCGTCACCTTCCTTGGTATAAACAAATCCTCAGCGAGATATTTGTATTGTCCCCTTATATACTTATACATGGTTATTAGATCGCCCCTCAGTCGTGTTTTTTCTAGATTAAATAATCCTAATTTCGCTAATCTATCTAGGTATTGTAGTTCTCCCATCCCCTTTATTAATTTTGTTGCCCTCCTTTGTACTCTCTCTAGTTCCATTATATCCTTCCTGAGCACCGGTGCCCAAAACTGGACACAGTACTCCATGTGCGGTCTAACTAGGGATTTGTACAGAGGCAGTATAATGCTCTCATTATGTGTATCCAGACCTCTTTTAATGCACCCCATGATCCTGTTTGCCTTGGCAGCTGCTGTCTGGCACTGGCTGCTCCAGGTAAGTTTATCATTAACTAGGATCCCCAAGTCCTTCTCCCTGTCAGATTTACCCAGTGGTTTCCCATTCAGTGTGTAATAGTGACATTGATTCATTCTTCCCATGTGAATAACCTTACATTTATCATTGTTAAACCTCATCTGCCACCTTTTAGCCCAAGTTTCCAACTTATCCAGATCCATCTGTAGCAGAATACTATCTTCTCTTGTATTAACTGCTTTACATAGTTTTGTATCATCTGCAAATATCGATATTTTACTGTGTAAAGCTTCTACCAGATCATTAATGAATATGTTGAAGAGAACAGGTCCCAATACCGACCCCTGCGGTACCCCACTGGTCACAGCGACCCAGTTAGAGACTATACCATTTATAACCACCCTCTGCTTTCTATCACTAAGCCAGTTACTAATCCATTTACACACATTTTCCCCCAGACCAAGCATTCTCATTTTGTGTACCAACCTCTTGTGCGGCACGGTATCAAACGCTCTGGAAAAATCGAGATATACCACGTCCAATGACTCACCGTGGTCCAGCCTATAGCTTACCTCTTCATAAAAACTGATTAGATTGGTTTGACAGGAGCGATTTCTCATAAACCCATGCTGATATGGAGTTAAACAGTTATTCTCATTGAGATAATCCAGAATAACATCCCTCAGAAACCCTTCAAATATTTTACCAACAATAGAGGTTAGACTTACTGGCCTATAATTTCCGGGTTCACTTTTAGAACCCTTTTTGAATATTGGTACCACATTTGCTATGCGCCAGTCCTGCGGAACAGACCCCGTCGCTATAGAGTCCCTAAAAATAAGAAATAATGGTTTATCTATTACATTACTTAGTTCCCTTAGTACTCGTGGGTGTATGCCATCCGGACCCGGAGATTTATCTATTTTAATCTTATTTAGCCGGTTTCGCACCTCTTCTTCGGTTAGATTGGTGACCCTTAATATAGGGTTTTCATTGTTTCTTGGGATTTCACCTAGCATTTCATTTTCCGCCGTGAATACCGTGGAGAAGAAGGTGTTTAATATGTTAGCTTTTTCCTCGTCATCTACAACCATTCTTTCCTCACTATTTTTTAAGGGGCCTACATTTTCAGTTTTTATTCTTTTACTATTGATATAGTTGAAGAACAGTTTGGGATTAGTTTTACTCTCCTTAGCAATGTGCTTCTCTGTTTCCTTTTTGGCAGCTTTAATTAGTTTTTTAGATAAAGTATTTTTCTCCCTATAGTTTTTTTAGAGCTTCAATGGTGCCATCCTGCTTTAGTAGTGCAAATGCTTTCGTTTTACTGTAAATTGCCTGTCTTACTTCTTTGTTTAGCCACATTGGGTTTGTCCTATTTCTAGTGTACTGGATTTGATTGTCATCAGCGTTTGGCCTGTGTGTCAGTTTTTCTCATATGTAAAAAAAAACTGATGGGGGTTTTTCAAGCTTCCCCTATCAAAAAACATGGATTGCCCACGGATGGTATTTGAGTGCTGTCCGATTTTTTCTCATGGACCCATAGACTTGCATTGGCAAATTTGATCCATGATTCAAATCAAAATCTGACATTTCCCCATGTTTTGGTGTGTACTACGTACTACTCGGTCCGCAAAGAAATATGGACATGTGAACCAGTCCCATAGACTATAAGTGTATGAGTTGTATCTATGAAAAACATGGATAGAACTTGTATCTGGAAAACTGATGCCTGAATGAGTTCCAAGGCCACATATCTACATCATTAATATAGTTAGCTATATATTAGCTATAGTGACATGTGCGGCCTTTATCTAAAATTGGAGATAATTAACTTGTTGCATTTGCATGTCCCATATGCACTGCACCTTCATCGAGAACATAACATCCATTTGCATTAACAATTTGATGTGCATTATTGTATCTTTTTATATGTTCTTACACCTCACTCCTAGTTTATATGCAGAGTTTATGTTGCTTTAAGATGCAGGTGGGTCAGTTCTTTTCTTGTCTGTATTCAATAGTGTATTCAAAGCCTATGGAAAATCATTATTTACCCAAAATAAATGTAAATGAACGCTTTTCCACAGTGTACAGAGATCTGACAGGAGGCAAATAAACCTGTACATATACTCCCAGCAGCTGGACAAATATCATGGAAGGACAACTTTTCAGTAATCCCATTTATGTGTCCTCTGGAGTAGTCCTCCCTTTGATGTGTGTGTATTGTTAGCAAGATACAAAGTCTGGCAAAGCACTTGTATCTGGGCTCAAGTGTTTACGGCTCTCTCTGGTTTTAGTTCATCTGGCAAATGAAAATCCTAGAAAAACTGCAATGAAAATTGGATCATAAAATCATATTTTCATTCACTCGCTTTCGATGGTCACTTCTAGCAAAGCTCGGATGCGAGGACTCGTCTGTTCTAACATTTTGTCATTTCATAAGTAACAGAGTGATATTATTATATTTGGGAAGTAATTTAATATTAAAAGTCTCGGCTGGGCTTGAATCCACCATCAGACCTGCCTGTATTCTGTGAATCTGTTATGTCTTACACACAGAATGGGCTACGAAGACAGACCCTTTGTTCTTTCCCTCTGTAATAACACAGAATGAACCTCGTTCATGAAAACCGTTTTAAGGCACCCAATACGTTGACAGAACCCGTTGTTATCGGCAGGGTTAACCAACAGTCCAATGTGTACGGGGACCTCCCTACTCTTCCTAGACAGGTAATGTCAGAGTGAGAGAAGGATCCAGTTTTATTGTTTTTTTCAACCTTTGATCCTTTTGTTCTCTAGGAGTCTGGCAGTGACTCTATTGAAGTAGGGTGGCGGGCTGAAGAAGATGCCGAGTCAGAGAAGGATAAGTGTGTTTTACTAAATGTGTTATGGTAATAGTTTGTGTGATAAAAATTATGTTATATTTCATCTCTATCAGACACAACATCTCAAATACAGATACCATATCATATTAAGAAAGACAGTCCCAAGGTCGTCAGCCAGGGCTAACATGGATAGTATCCAATGGAGCTCCCAAACAACATGTAACTACCAACAAGAAAGGAGTATCATAAAAAAAAGTTTTTATTTCACAATAAATTATGACACATAATAAATATATTTGTTTTTTATTTATTTTTTTATTATAATTATTAGTTTTAATTTGTTCACTTTGTATGTACCTACGAGGGATGTACAATTCAGAATTATATGCTTTTTACACTGTATTATTGGTTAGCATATTATCCATTATGTGTCTCTATTTCAAATTTTTTTAATTTTTGTATTTTTTTTGCACTGTCACTTTAAGCACTGTCACTTAAAATAATAATACTTGTACTGCGGATTCATATATATATGCTCATATATTGGTAGGTTTTATTGCTGCTGAGCAATCTATATTAACTACATACTGGCATTTATGCCCATAAATAATATGGCGGATATATGTGGTGAACTCCGTTTTGTAGTAACAGGAACTTAGCAGCCCAATGGCATCACTAATGCGCATGTCTCCGACGTGGGCTCCGGCCATAGCATCATGTCCGGCGCCTGGTAGTGACGTGTGCGGGTCATTGACGTCATCGGGGACTTCCTCGTGACCCGCACCACCATGATGGCGCCATAAGTGATGCGGCTTTCCAGCGCCTGCTTGTGTGGCTACATGCGCCGCTAATTGTGGTGATTAGTGGGGTATTTAATGAAGACAGTGGGGACATTATTACCACTGTGTCCCCCCGAGGAAGCTGTCGCGAAATGCGCATAAGGGCGCATGTTTATCCCCATGGATGCTAATACGGGTAAGAACTAATGGCTGAGGCCGTGTTTCATTTAATTATTAAGGCTATAATAGCTAAATGGTCATTGATCAGTGATAACTTTTATGACTATACTTTAGCCAATTAATTATGTGGCCCACCCCACTCAGGACTATAGAGCTTGGATAGAACTTAGTGCACTGCCACTTTACATTTTATATTTAAGCAGGCGCTTTTTGGTGAGATATCTTCTCCCCATGTTTGTGTTTTTGGGGTAACATCTTGTTATTGGTGCACCCTTAACCGTAGTCAAATTGCTTTGTTTCTAAATGATTACTCTGTGACTTATATTTATTACTAGATTGACGCGGTAATGTCACGATGGGGGCAGGCTTTACAGCGTTGAGAATCTCTCCCCCCATGTGCTCACCCACCTATCCACTCTTTCTTTCCCCATTTGCTGACTTCTCCCGTCTGTGTTCTCTTGTTTGACCTGTCTACCCCATGTGCTATCCCCATTGTCTGCTGTCTCTCTCCTTCCTGTGCTGTGTTCTCCCCTCATGTGCTGTCCCGTTTGAGCTGTCTCCCCCCCTGTGCTCTGTCTCTCTCACCCCCGTGAGCTTAGACTTCCGCCATCTTTGTGCAGACAGATAACGGCGGTCACATTAAAACTGCGCATGCGCTCCTCCTGTACAAAGATGGCGGCGGTCAGTGAGTCATTCGGCTGATCCCGGCGGCGGCGTGTTCACGACGGTGTTCTGCTGGTGGTACCATGCAAGAGGCTGCGTACGGCGTATACAGTGTGTGTGTGTGGTGCGTATGGCATATACAGTGTGTGTGTGCGGTGCGGCAGTGTTCCACTGGTGGTGCCGCGCAAGAGTTTCCATATTGAGACACCCATCACTTGGGTGTCCCAATATAGAGGTCGGTGAACTTCCGCCGCTTGGAATTCTGGTATTCGGACACATCTGGACAGAACAGGATGTGAAGACATTACAAGGTAAGTATATATTAAGATGTGTCATAATTTATTGTGAAATAAAAACTTATTTTTTATGATACTCCTTTCTTGTGGTGATATGCTCCATTTTGTTGGTAGTTACATATTTTATCCCTATGGCTGGTGTTGTACTTTGATTCTCCTGCAGGCATCACCTGTAAGGCTGTCCCTGAGTATGCATATGGTCCATAGGGGAACCATACACCATACAGAAAGGAGTCTGTCACCCTAAAATTGAAATTCAAGCATTTAAATGTTCATATAGGGGCCTGAGCTCATACTTGTACTGCAGAGTTCAGTCATTTTGTTTTATATAAATCTATTTTTATTGGCTATAGAAATGTTGGAGCTTGGTGCTCCATTCCTTCCCCACAATTACCATCCTCCACCTCACTATGGTGAGTGACAGAACGCGCTTTGAAGAACTGCTTGATCTAAGTCCTCATTCACACACTAACACTGCAGGGGCCAAGTTCTCATTCTACGTCTGTGTATGGCGGCTGCTCACTGCACACCTGATCACAAATCAGCAGGCAGTTGATGCTGACCGGAGAGGGAGCTGAGAATGTTCATAATATCATTTTATACAGTGGGGCAAAAAAGTATTTAGTCAGTCAGCAATAGTGCAAGTTCCACCACTTAAAAAGATGAGAGGCGTCTGTAATTTACATCATAGGTAGACCTCAACTATGGGAGACAAACTGAGAAAAAAAATCCAGAAAATCACATTGTCTGTTTTTTTAACATTTTATTTGCATATTATGGTGGAGAATAAGTATAATATCCTTTGTTGGCAATGACAGAGGTCAAACGTTTCCTGTAAGTCTTCACAAGGTTGCCACACACTGTTGTTGGTATGTTGGCCCATTCCTCCATGCAGATCTCCTCTAGAGCAGTGATGTTTTTGGCTTTTCGCTTGGCAACACGGACTTTCAACTCCCTCCAAAAGTTTTCTATAGGGTTGAGATCTGGAGACTAGCTAGGCCACTCCAGGACCTTGAAATGCTTCTTACGAAGCCACTCCTTCATTGCCCTGGCGGTGTGCTTTGGATCATTGTCATGTTGAAAGACCCAGCCACATTTCATCTTCAATGCCCTTGCTGATGGAAGGAGGTTTGCACTCAAAATCTCACGATACATGGCCCCATTCATTCTTTCATGTACCCGGATCAGTCGTCCTGGCCCCTTTGCAGAGAAACAGCCCCAAAGCATGATGTTTCCACCACCTTGCTTTACAGTAGGTATGGTGTTTGATGGATGCAACTCAGTATTCTTTTTCCTCCAAACACAACAAGTTGTGTTTCTACCAAACAGTTCCAGTTTGGTTTCATCAGACCATAGGACATTCTCCCAAAACTCCTCTGGATCATCCAAATGCTCTCTAGCAAACTTCAGACGGGCCCGGACATGTACTGGCTTAAGCAGTGGGACACGTCTGGCACTGCAGGATCTGAGTCCATGGTGGCGTAGTGTGTTACTTATGGTAGGCCTTGTTACATTGGTCCCAGCTCTCTGCAGTTCATTCACTAGGTCCCCCCGCGTGGTTCTGGGATTTTTGCTCACCGTTCTTGTGATCATTCTGACCCCACATAACATCTTAGTTATCTGGGTCATAACATATGCATAGGCACATTTGTTCCAAAGGGCCACCAGCACTGGTGATTGTGTCAACGGAGCTGATAATTACTTGCTGGTGCGGGCTCTTGCCTAGGTAGCGTTGGTGGCATAGGTTGGGTAGCACTGCCTGGAAACTTCTGGAATTCGGGAAAAGGGTGCACCAACAAGCTACTTTGCATTATTGTGGTTATTTTGGTTGACGGCTACAGCAATGTACTTTTATCCAGAATGAAAAAGCCTTCTTGGATGGGATTTTGCGTGGAGCCCCAGATCGAGGGAGATTATCAGTGGTCTTGTATGTCTTACATTTTCTAATTATTGCTCCCACTGTTGATTTCTTCACTCCAAGCTGGTTGGCTATTGCAGATTCAGTCTTCCCAGCCTGATGCAGGCCTACAATTTTGTTTCTGGTGTCCTTTGACAGCTCTTTGGTCTTCACCATAGTGGAGTTTGGAGTCAGACTGTTTGAGGGTGTGCACAGGTGTCTTTTTTATACTGATAACAAGTTTAAACAGGTGCCATTACTACAGGTAATGAGTGGAGGAAAGAGGAGACTCTTAAAGAAGAAGTTACAGGTCTGTGAGAGCCAGAAATCTTGATTGTTTGTTTCTGACCAAATACTTATTTTCCACCATAATATGCAAATAAAATGTTAAAAAAACAGACAATGTGATTTTCTGGATTTTTTTTCTCAGTTTGTCTCCCATAGTTGAGGTCTACCTATGATGTAAATTACAGACGCCTCTCATCTTTTTAAGTGGTGGAACTTGCACTATTGCTGACTGACTAAATACTTTTTTGCCCCACTGTACGTGTTCTCATTTGCCACTCCTGATAGGATCGCTATTGTGTGATGGAGTGGACTCAGACAGTAGAGGGCTCCTGTGCCAGAACAATATGAATTTGGGCCTTTTGTGGTCTAATAACTCCTCACAATGCCCAATTCCACCTTCTTTGTGGATGGTAGTGGGTCCCCTTGCCTCTATGGCTGCACCAATTGTATGTCCACCCTGGCTGTGTGAACCTGTGTGCAGTGAGCGGCTGCTACACACAGAAGAGTGTGTGCAGGGCCGGGAATTTAGATCAGACTGCTCCGAAGTGAGTGCTGTCAATCATAACAAACGGTGTGGTGGAGGTTTGCATTTGAGTTGGTGGAATGGTACACTGTTTTTCTATAACACGGAATTAGCTAAATTTACAGTACAAGTTCAGTGTTGGAGTATGATTTGCATAGGGGCTGAGCATGGTCAGGAAGGTCTAAATAGTTCAATTCAGTTTTAGCCCCTTTAAACTTTTTATCAAGAACAAGACAAAAAATATTTAATCTGGCTCTTTCCCCAGATACCTTTGTGATTGTGGATATGTGCAGGCAGCAAGAAACCAAAAGATAATAGACTGCGCTGGGTGGTGCCATTGAGGAGGTGGGGCTCATTCTCAGGTGGCTCCATGGCACGTAAAAGATGGACAGGACTCAGCAGGTCCTTCCTCGAACAAGCAGAACATCTTAGTTATCTGGGTCATAACATATGCATAGGCACATTTGTTCCAAAGGGCCACCAGCACTGGTGATTGTGTCAACGGAGCTGATAATTACTTGCTGGTGCGGGCTCTTGTGTAGGTAGCGTTGGTGGCATAGGTTGGGTAGCACTGCCTGGAAACTTCTGGAATTCGGGAAAAGGGTGCATTACTTTGCATTATTGTGGTTATTTTGGTTCACGGCTACAGCAATGTACTTTTATCCAGAATGAAAAAACCTTCTTGGAAGCACAATGAATGAAGGAGGAGGAAGGCAGCAAACAAAATCACTGGCATCCTTACCTGTTAGTACAGTGCAGTCACAATAATGGATATGGTGTATGCAAAAAAGAAAACTATTATATTAGTGAAAGACAGATTTCCCAAACAAATGTTCCTTGATAAAGCTCCAACAATCATTGTGCACTGCAGAATCGCTCTCCTGACACCTGGGACTCTGTGCTTTGCATACATTTGCGTGGTTTCCTCTTCTGGCAGGTGATATCTATGTACACATACAGGATACTACGCTGAATATGTGATGAGATGTACACAATGCTGATATAATAAATGATTGCCTCTCCAGCCCCCAAGTCACTAATCAAAGTCATCATTTCCTGGAAAGATTAGGGTTTGAAGCAACGCCAGGTTTTAATGAACATTAAAGTGTTCTGTTGAAGGTCGTGAAGGATTAACAGGGAAAGCAAGAGCTGGATTTTATTGCATAGCATCATTTGCAGCCAAGTTGTTATTTTAAAAATAAAGGATTTTTTAGAACACTTTTTCTATAAAATTAAGTACATTAGGACGAATCCTCACATAGCAGTTGAACAGCACATCGGGCAACTTTCGTGAATAGAAATTCATGATATACTGTAGGTCAGGGGTGTCAAACTGCATTCCTCGAGGGCTGCAAACAGGTCATGTTTTCAGGATTTCCTCGTACTGCACAGGTGATAATTTAATCACCAACTCATTATTTGTGTAGGTGATTAAATTATCACCTGTGCAGTACAAGAAAATCCTGAAAACATGACCTGTTTGCAGCCCTCGAGGAATGCAGTTTGACACCCCTGCCGCAGGTAGATAATGCAGCGGCACCTGGCCAGCTGCAGCCATCTCAATAAAGTTGGGACAGGGCTAATAAAAGGTCGTATTTTATTCACAACAGATCAGAGTATATAGATCAGAAGCTTAACGTTAGACAATTTTCCATTTTATTTAAAAAAAACTAAATAATTTCGAAATTGATTACAGCAACACATGTCAAAAATTTGGGGACAGAGATAGCAAAATTCTGTAATCATAAGTGTTCCTAATGAAAAACAGCTGGAGGCTCAATTTTCAACTAAGCTACATGACTGTATAAGCAGAGATTAGAGAGGCAGAGTCTCTAAGAAGCAAAGATGGTCAGAGATTCACCAATCTGGGAACAACCGCATCTAAAAATTATGGAACAATTTTCAGAAAGATGTTTCTCAACGTACGATTGCAAAGACTATGAGTATCTCACCATCTGCAGTACATAATATCATCAAAAGAATCAGAGATTCTGGAGAAATCCATATACACAAGGGACAAGGAAGATGGACAATATTGGATGCTTCCAGAATTCATTGTCTGTGAACACAGTTTGCTGTGAAATCGACAAATGCAAGTGAAAGCTCTATCATGCAAAGAAGAAGCCATATATCAACATAGTCCAGAAACATCGCTGTCTTCTCTGGGCCAAGGCTCATTTAAAAATGGTTGGAGGCAAAATGGAAAAGTGTTCTGTGGTCGATGAATAAAAAATGAGAAATTCTTTATGGAACCCATGGACAATGTGTCCTGCAAACTAGGAAAGGGACTAGCTTCTTACCAGCACATAGTACCTGCATCTTTGCTGGTATGGGGGGCATTAGTGCCTATGGCATGAGCAGCTTGTGCATGAAAGGTGCTATCAATGCTGAGCATTTGATAGAGGTGTTGGAACAACATTTGCTCCATCCAGACAATGTCTGTTTCAGGGAAGACCTTGCATATTCCGGCAAGACTATGCTAAACCACATACCGCATCCATTACTACAGCACGACTCTGCAGAAGAAGAGTTCGGGTGGTGAACCAGCCGCCTGCAGTTCAGAACATTCATGAAGAGAAAACATTTGTCACATTATGAAACAAAAAATCCGGCAGAGACCTCGGATAATTGAGCAATGAGAATCCTCCATTAAAGGAGAATGGGAGAACATTCCTGTCTCAAAACTCCGGCAGTTGTCTCCTCACTTCCCACACGTTTACAGACTGGTGTAAAAGAAGAGTGGATGCTACACAATAATAGACATGGACCTGCTCCAGCGTTTTTGAGATATGTTTCTGCCATCAATTCCTAAAGGTAATGGAAAAATGTGCAATTTTCACCTCTTGATTAGTGATGAGCGAGTATGCTCGTTACTCGAATTTCTCAGAGCATGCTCGGGTGGTCTCTGAGTATTTCGGCATGCTCGGAGATTTAGTTTATGTCGATGCAGCTGCATGATTTGTGGCTGCTAGACAGCTTAAATACATGTGGGGGCTGCCTGTTTGTTAGAGAATCTCCACATGTATTCAAGCTGTCTAGCAGCTGCAAATCATGCAGCTGTGCCGGCATAGACAAAATCTCCGAGCACGCCGGAATACTCAGAGAACACCCGAGCATGCTCGGAGAAGCTCGAGTAACGAGTATACTCGCCCATCACTACTCTTGATCAGTGCTCTATGGTCTGTTGTGAATACACTATGGATGTAAGAGATTTCCAAATCATTGTGTTCTTGTTTTCTTTATATTTTATCTAGCATCCCAACTTTTTTATTTATAAATAGGGGTTGTATCATTTTAACCCATTTTGAGCTATTTTCATAAAATGTTTCCCATTAACTGTAGACTAAATGGTGTTGGCTTCCGTACATGGATTCCTAAGGTCTTTTCTTTTCTACTTATAATAATAATAATAATAATAATTTTTATTTATATAGCGCCAACATATTCCGCAGCGCTTTACAAATTATAGAGGGGACTTGTACATACAATAGACATTACAGCATAACAGAAATACAGTTCAAAACAGATACCAAGAGGAGTGAGGGCCCTGCTCGTAAGCTTACAAACTATGAGGAAAAGGGGAGACACGAGAGGTGGATGGTAACAATTGCTATAGTTATTCGGACCAGCCATAGTGTAAGGCTTGGGTGTTCATGTAAAGCTGCATGAACCAGTTAATTAATTTTTTTTTTTTTTAATATAGGCCACACAGGGATCGTTAGGTTAATGCATTGAGGCGGTAGGCCAGTCTGAACAAATGAGTTTTTAGGGCACGCTTAAAACTGTGGGGATTGGGGATTAATCGTATTATCCTAGGTAGTGCATTCCAAAGAATCGGCGCAGCACGTGTAAAGTCTTGGAGACGGGAGTGGGAGGTTCTGATTATTGAGGATGCTAACCTGAGGTCATCAGCGGAGCGGAGGGCACGGGTAGGGTGGTAGACTGAGACCAGAGAGGAGATGTAGGGTGGTGCTGAGCCATGGAGTGCTTTGTGGATGAGGGTAGTAGTTTTGTACTGGATTCTTGAGTGGATGGGTAACCAGTGTAATGACTGGCACAAGGTAGAGGCATCGGTGTAACGGTTGGTGAGGAATATGATCCTGGCAGCAGCATTCAGGACAGATTGGAGCGGGGAGAGTTTGGTAAGAGGGAGGCCGATTAGTAGAGAGTTACAATAGTCCAGACGAGAATGAATAAGTGAAACAGTAAGAGTTTTTGCAGAGTCGAAAGTAAGAAAAGGGCGAATTCTAGAAATGTTTTTGAGATGCAGGTAAGAAGAGCGAGCCAGTGATCGGATGTGGGGGGTGAATGAAAGGTCAGAATCAAGGATGACCCCAAGGCAGCGGGCATGTTGCTTTGGAGTAATGGTGGAACCGCAAACGGAGATGGCAATGTCAGGCAAAGGTAGGTTAGTAGAGGGAGAAAACACGAGGAGTTCAGTTTTTGACAGGTTTAGTTTCAGATAGAGGGATGACATGATGCTAGAGACAGCGGTAAGACAATCACTGGTGTTTTCTAATAAGGCAGGCGTGAGATCAGGAGAAGAAGTGTATAGTTGGGTGTCGTCAGCATAGAGATGGTACTGGAAGCCAAATCTACTGATTGTTTGTCCAATAGGGGCAGTATACAAAGAGAAGAGGAGGGGGCCTAGGACTGATCCTTGAGGAACCCCAACAGTAAGGGGAAGGTGAGAGGAGGAGGAACCAGCGAAACATACAGTGAAGGATCGGTCAGAGAGATAGGAGGAGAACCAGGAGAGAACGGTGTCCTTGAGGCCGATGGAGCGGAGCATAGTGAGGAGGAGCTGATGATCCACAGTATCAAATGCTGCAGAGAGATCCAAGAGAATTAGCATGGAGTAGTGACCATTAGATTTAGCTGTTAGTAGGTCATTAGAGACTTTAGTGAGGGCAGTTTCAGTAGAGTGTAAAGAGCGGAAACCAGATTGAAGAGGGTCGAGAAGAGAGTTATCTGAGAGATAGCGGGTAAGACGGGAGTGGACCAGGCGTTCGAGGAGTTTAGAGATGAAGGGAAGATTAGAGACAGGTCTATAATTAGCGGCACAGTTTTGGTCGAGGGATGGTTTTTTAAGTAATGGATGTATGATGGCATGCTTAAATGAGGAGGGAAAAATACCGGAAGTGAGGGAAAGGTTGAATATTTTTGTTAGGTGAGAGGTGACAGCCGGGGAAAGGGACTGGAGGAAATGTGACGGAATGGGGTCACTGGTGCAAGTGGTCGGGCGAGAAGATGCAAGGAGCCTGCTTACTTCTTCTTCTGTAACTGGTTCAAAGTCAGAGAGTGAACTAGATGCAGTGGGGGAGGGAGGACAGTGCATGGTATGAAGAGATTGGGAGATGATTTCCTGTCGAATATGGTCAATTTTTTCTTTGAAGTAATTGGCCAGATTGTCAGCACGGAGATCCGTGGTTGGGGCCTGCGCTCTTGGGTTGAGTAGGGACTGGAACGTGTCAAAGAGACGTTTAGGGTTATTGGACAGGGAGGTGATGAGGGTGTTGAAGTAGGTTTGTTTGGAGAGGTGAAGGGCAGAATTGTATGTCTTTAGCATGAACTTATAATGGATGAAATCTTCGGGTAGATTAGATTTTCTCCACAGACGTTCTGCGCACCTGGAGCACCGCTGCAGGAAACGTGTTTGCAGCGTGTGCCACGGTTGTTGCCGTCTGTGCCGAGTTGTTTTATGTATAGGAGGAGCAGCTTCGTCCAGGGCACTTTGCAGGGTTTCATTGTAATGCTTCAGAGCAGAATCAGGACATGAGATGGAGGAGATTGGGGCCAATGAGGACTGCAAGTTCTTCATAAGTTCCTGGGTGTTAATGGCCTGTATGTTTCTATAAGTGTGGAAAGTGGGGGTGACCTGAGCGGGATGGCAGTTCTTGATAGAGAATGAAAGAAGGTGGTGGTCAGAGAGTGGGAGAGGGGAGTTTGTGAAATCATCCACTGAGCAAAGCCGGGAGAAGACCAAGTCAAGGGAGTTTCCATCTTCATGTGTTGGCGAGTTAGTATGCTGCGAGAGGCCGAAAGAGGAGGTTAGAGCCAAAAGGTGAGAAGCAGATGGGGAGAGGGGAGAGGCAATAGGGATGTTGAAATCACCCATGATAAGGGTGGGGGTGTCTACTTAGCAGTTCACATTAATGGTGACATTAGTAGTACTCACATAATGCAAAGTTATGCATGTATCAATAATTAATAAGTACTACTATGTATTGCCCTCGGTTGTGGGACTAGAACTCGTGTAGAAAAATACCGCCAGTTATATCTAAACATTAGCATGTTTTTTTTCACATTGTAAGTGGAAATTTAAGGCTAAGTGTGCAGCATTGTAAAACCAAATAATACCATCAAGGGATCAGAGTCAGTTATAATGACATAATGCACAAGAGGTTTCTCCCTGGGATTTTGTGATATTGTAGCTGTTGATGGACGCTGCTGCACTTGCAATGAAGATGTGTCATGTTTTCCAGAGGCTTTATTACTGCAGTACATAACTCCCACCTCAGCATGCTGCTCTGCAGACCCTGCTGAATGCCGTCACATCTACAATATACTTGCTGCATAACATTCTGCCAATGTAGGCTGCTTTCATCAGATTGAACAATTTGCTTCTCCTCTAATTAAATAGCAAGCCAAGTAGAGCATCAGTGGGCAACACGGTGGCTGTGGTCCTGGGTTCAAATCCCACCAAGGACAACATCTGCAAGGAGTTTGTATGTTCTCCCCGTGTTTGCGTGGGTTTCCTCCGGGTACCCCAGTTTCCTCCCACGTACAAAAGACATACTGATAGGGAATCTAGATTGTGAGCCCCAAGGGGGACAGTGCCAAATATGTTTGTAAAGTGCTGTGGAATTAATGGCACTATATGAATGAGTAAAATAAATAAATACAAATAAAAAAATAACATTAAATTAATTCAAACACCCTATAGCCTGAGATTTCTGATAATCCAACACAATTTCTTACAACAGGTAAGGAAGAAAGCACCAAAGGATCTAGTATCCAGAGTTCGGTCATCAGCTCAGAGACAAAAGGTCAAAATCATCAAGAGAGACATTTTGTACATCAGTCTTGGTCCAGAGTCCGCAGGAGTAAAGGTGCCTCTACACTGCAGGATTGAAAATTTCTGATAATCATGCAATATAAACCATGACCTGTCTCCTCCATATATCTCTGAACTAATCTCCCGATATCTTCCCTCACGTAATCTCCGGTCCTCCCAAGACCTCCTTCTCTCCTCCACACTTATTCACTCCTCATCCAACCGCCTCCAAGTCTTCTCCAGAATATCCCCCATCCTCTGGAATTCTGTGCCCCAACACGTCCGACTATCAACCACATTCAGATCCTTCAGAAGGAACCTGAAAACCCATCTCTTCAGGAAAGCCTACAGCCTGCACTGACCCCGCTGCCACCTCATCACTACCGAAGCTACAACCTCACCAACACCGGAGCTCCTGCAACCCTCAACCTACTGTCTCCTCCCCCACCATCCTGTAGAATGTAAGCCCGCGAGGGCAGGGTCCTCTCCCCTCTGTATCAGTCTGTCATTGTTAGTTTCATTGTTAGTTTGTTTACTGTAAACGATATCTATAACTCTGTATGTAACCCCTTTCTCATGTACAGCACCATGGAATCAATGGTGCTATATAAATAAATAATAATAATAATAATAAACAGGTTGCAGATCATCTAAAGAATGAGCAAAACGCTAGTTCGTTGGGTAAAATTAGCTTTTGGTTTGCATAAAATATCATCGTTATCGGCAGCACTTTTTCAAGCAGAACATGTGCTGGCAAGAACAATGGCAGCCTATGCACACTGGATGATTCATTACTGATCATTAGGTGCGCATATTAACCCCTTCACGACATGCGCAGCACATGTACAGCGCATGTTGTGTCTCTCCCTTTGATGTAGGCTCCGCTCTGCTGAGCCCACATCTTTCCCAGCACAAATCAGCTGTTTTGAACAGCTGACATGTGCCTCTAACAGCCACAGGTGGAATTGCGATCCAACCGCGGCTGTTAACCTGTTAAATGCTGCTGTCAATCTGACAGTGGCATTTAATGTGATCGTGCCGTGGGTTTGTGGGTAGCAGAGGCGATCAGAAGAAGCATCTTGTCTACCATGGAGACTATTGAAGCAAATGAAAATTTAAAAAAATGTTTTTAAAAATATTTAAAAAAAATTAAAAATATAAAAGTTCAAATCACCTCCCATTCACCCCATTCAAAATAAAACAATGCAAAAAAAAAACATATATTGTCTTGTTACACCATGTTACAGGCTTATTAGTTACACTCAAGAGAGTCAGAGATGCTTAGTGGTTGCAGTAGTGCACAACTTATTTAGGCTGGGTTCACATTGCGTTGCACCCGTCCGTTAGACGGACTATGTTACACCGCGGCATAACTCGGTGTAACGCAGTCCTTTAATGCCGCCATTAATTCCTATGTCGGACGCATCGCTAGTTCACGCCCACAATGGGCGTGCACTAGCGATGTGCCGTCATTGAGTGACAGACCCTGGGACGCGGACTGCAGCATTTCCGTGTCACTGCTAGCGCAGATAGAGCTAGCTGATGCTCTAATGCGCTGACATACCGGTACTTGCGTTAACAGCAGCCCTTTAACGCATGTGTTGAACGGGTTGCTATTAACGCAGTGTGAACCTGGCCTTACAGTCTGCGGCAGTTTTGGTGCCTATAATGGTTGCAGTAAAGTCCTATTTTGCAGCACTGGGGGCTGCTCATTAACACTGAAAATATATTATATCTCCGATATGGAAGTACTCACTCCCTACATCAGACTTTCTGTTGACCAGTAGGTGCTCATTTCTGTTCTCCCTGCGACAATTGCAGTTCTCCTCTAGCCTCTACTTCTATAACTAAAACTTGAGTCCGACTCCTTCTTGATTATTCAGCAGCTTCTCTTGTCAGCTTCTGTGTCCCCAAAACTCTTTAATATATTGGCATGGACACCTCTCAAATCAACTGTGAGGCCAGTGTCAGCACACAAGTTGCTTTGGAACAGCAGGTTTTTCTATTACACCATGTACTTTTAGGCAGGCCCAAAGCCTTATTCTACTATGAACACCCCTGGAAATGCAGAAGCCAAAGTGACTCCATTTGCACCATTACACTAAATGGCCCTGTTGGGAGTTCTGTCTGCATTCCCAGCATGGAAAACTGCACAAATGTGAACTAGGCTTTACATGGATGGCCACAGGGCACATCCCACATATCGCTCTGAAGAGGTTATCTATAGAAGTTCTCAAGATCCTATATGGAATTTTTTTGCTCCCTTAAACCAGTTCTTGGAACCAAGTTATAGGAATTTCTTTGTACCAAGACATTAACAAGACATTCGTGCTCCTTTTTTGAGAATCTATTCAATGCAGCTAAAAAAAAAAAATCTCATAAATCTTTGATGCCTCAACACTGGAATTTTTAAGGAGCGTAGAAGGGAACCTAAGCCTCTAAACTACAAAAGTCAATCAGGAGACAATCTGAGATGTAGGAGTATACAGAACACTTCAATGAATGCATACAGTACTGACCTATATTCACACAGTACGCGGGGCCTATTTTTGGCTGGATGACTCATGATACACTTGCAGATAGATAATACCCTTACAATATTATTTTTTTTCTTCGATAGTTACCAGATCTTAACTAGCTCATAGTCAGATAATTGTATTATGTACCTCTCCCCATACTTGCTCCAGTATTCCTCACCCATATCCACAGCAGCCATTACATAAAATTGAACCTCCCATCTCAGATAACATTTACTAAAGGAAACATCTTATTTACAGTAAATCTGCCATAGATTTATCTTCCTATTTACATAGGGTTGGCCGACACTTTTACTTCCCGATAGCGGTCGGTTTAATTTTACACCCTCTATAATTCCCTAGTCAGTAAGTACTCCGAGTCCCCAACAAGAAATCTTTAGTCAAGGAACTTCTCTGAGCACATGGATGCCAAGGAGGTAAATCAAAAGATTTTATTAACGCATGAACGACTTACAAATGAAACTTTAAAGGGGTTGTCTCAACTTAGTAAGTTATCACCAATCCATAGGATTGTTCTGTCGGTGAGATCCACCACATTTATGTCTAAAGGAAACTTCTACACTCACCAAACGTATGCTGAAAGTCAATTCCACTAAAATCTTAAAAACTTGACTTTTACTCCATGTGTTACTCATAGGCGTCTGGTAAGAGGTGACTTAAATTGCTACATTGAAGGCAAGGCCGTCATCAAAATAGTGTACAAACACTAGAAAATGCACCTGCTAATTGATAAAAGGGATACGACACCAGGATCTCCACTAAAGGGTATGTTCACACTGAATTTGTAGAGGAGATTTCAGAGAAGAAACTATTTACATTCTCTCTAAAAACTATCTTTTCAGTTAGCCATTAAAAGGTATCAACTACTGAGGACTCTCTTAATATTTTTCTGTCTACTGGCTAACATGGTACAAAGATGTACGGTATATCTTTACTGTCTCGAAAAACTAAAAACTCCTTAAAAAAAACTGGAGTTTCTGCTCACTGGCTATGTGCGTACAATGTCTTTTAAACTTAGGTGAACTCGTTCAGTTTTTCAAGCAGAAGATGCTTCGGGAAGCTTCCGTTTTCATTACTGAAGCAACTTTTGTGTTGCTTTTTCGATCGTTTTCCAGGACATCTTTTGGATGACTTTTTTAGCTGACATTTTTTTTTGTGCGGATGTTACCACTTTGCTATGGCAGTGACAAAATTAAAAGAAAATAAAGTTTGTGATGTCAGGGTGCACTTAATAAACCTCTGCTTCCTGGTAGGGTGATGTAATGTGGTGCACACCGAATAGTCTAGAAAACAGGGAGGCCAGAGGGGCAGTTGATAACTTTTACTTGTTGCATGAATACACAGGTACATCCAAATAAATGATGATTGAAACAGATTCAATTCCTATACAGTAATCACAGTTACTTTCCAGTATAGTAAAGCGGGTAAATCAATTGTGCAGCGATTCCCGAGCTTCAACTTCTGCTTATATGCACAGTCCTGTTCACACAGCTGTCTAAAGCGGAGGCTGTGATTTCTCTTATGAAGGAGCTAAGACTGCTCCCTTACATGCTTCTTCAGCCTCTCAAACTTCATCTGTCAGGTAAGGCTACTTTCACACTAGCGTTTTTTGCAATACGTCGCAATGCGGCGTTTATGGGAAATAACGCATCCTGCAAAGTTGTTTGCAGGATGCGTTTTTGCCCCATAGATTAACATTAGCGACGCATTGTGACGCATTGACACACGTCACAACCGTCGTGCGACGGTTGGGCCCTGTTGTGGCGGACCGCCGGGAGCAAAAAACGTTACATGTAACTCTGCCCCCACCTCCCCGCACCTCACAATGGGGCAGCGGATGCGCTGGAAAAATGCATCCGCTGCCCCCGTTGTGCGGCGCATTCACTGCTAGCGTCGGTACCTCGGCCCGACGCACTGCGACGGGCCGAGCCCGACGCTAGTGTGAAAGTAGCCTAAAGCTTCAGCTAGCTACGGTGTACCACCTTAATTGTCTCTTCATTCTCTATAGAGCAGATGGGCATCTTGAACAATGTATGGGAAAGTCAGCCACTTTGATGATTTTTCTTAAGCCAGACTAGATCTACAACTGTCAGGGGTTTTGCTTTGGCATTCAAATTGTGGTTCTCTTCTGGTATCTGGCGAACGACTTTCATTCTCTCTTACTCAATGAGATTAGCTTCTTCTAGGTCATGGCTGATGTTCTGTGACCCAATCAGTGTGTGGCAAAGGGTTGACTGTCTCTGGAACTTGCACTTCCAAGGCAACATCTACTGGTAGTCTTCCTGGTCGACCAAACATCAGGTAATAATACCAGGTTGAACAATGGACATTGTTATTGTGGAGATAGAACAATTCTGGCTAGTCAGTTCTCTGCTGAACAGGTATTACACACAGCATTTCATTGAGAGACTGGTTCATCAAGGTCTTTAAGGCTACGTTCACATTAGCGTTTTGCGTGTTTGCGTCGGGCGACGCAGCGGCGACGCATGCGTCATGTGCCCCTATATTTAACATGGGGGACGCATGGACATGCGTTGTGCTGCATTGTGCGATGCATGCGTTTTTTTTGCCGCAAGCGTCGGGCGCAGAAAACGCAACAAGTTGCATTTTTCTTGCGTCCAAATTTCGGCAAAAAAGGACGCATGCGTCGCAAAATGCAGCGTTTTTGCATGCGTTTTGGTGAGTTTTTATTTGCGTTGTGTGCAGCGGCGCACAACGCAAATGTGAACGTAGCCTAACTGGCACTGCCACAGCAAATTTTGTATAGTGGTTGATGAATGTCAGGGCGTAGGAGACTCCAGCTACACTAGGCTGTAGTTCCACATGATCCAATGCAACCAACTCCAATGGCTTGTGACTGACTATTGGGTGCAGCGGTTCTTTCTGGTCAGAGCTTTCTCCACATCTCAAGGTAGCCTAAGTCTTGTGGCAACCAAAATGTCCAGATTGGTCATGATAGGCTTCCAAGACAATGTTGGCATCTTGCCTTGGTATGATGATCTGATTACTTGCTCATGAATAGTTGGGTTAATGGTCCTTTGAACCAGCAGTCATATGTAGAAAAATTCCCATTTCCTCTGTCTCAAGAGTCTGTTTCACTCAATGTTCCTGTTGCTGCCTTGTTCTATATGGAGTCCATTTCTCATAGTGAGAATGTTCCTTAGAGTATTATGCACTCTACTCTCTTTCTGGATATGGATCAATTGGACTTTGTCAGTTTGCAACTGTCGCTCTTGCTGGACAGTCTGTATCCTGACAGACTAAATGAGGCTGTATATATGTTTTCAGCTCGTGGACATTTCATCACATTTTTTTTTCATATGCCAAAACTTATGACCAAGTGCATAAACAATGTTGAGAAAATATAATACCTTGAATCTCACAGACATAACATTCCATCCTTTATATTAAGGGGGAGGATAAAAATGGTGATAGTGTGTATTTCTGTGAATCGGCACCTCTGATACTGAATGGATTCCCAGTCAGTGAAACCGCACCCACAACTAATGGAATAGAGTATAAATAGTCCCCAAGGGACTTAATGTATCAGACACATGATGAAGGCCCATAGGGCTGAAAAGCGTTGTGTTTTAATGGTTTTTATTTTAAATAGTTTTTATTCATTTTGTTGTTATTACAGCACAAAACAAACATTTTTATCAATTCACAGGAGATTTCATATCCTTGGCTATACAGCCTTTTTGATCATTATATTGGGATCAAAATTTTCACACGGAAGCGCCTCTGAATTTTCATCCATACTACAACCCCTGGCAAAAATTATGGAATCACCGGCCTTGGAGGATGTTCATTCAGTTGTTTAATTTTGTAGAAAAAAAGCAGATCACAGACATGGCACAAAACTAAAGTCATTTCAAATGACAACTTTCTGGCTTTAAGAAACACTAAAAGAAATCAAGAACAAAAAATGTGGTAGTCAGTAATGGTTACTTTTTTTAACCAAGCATAGGGGGAAAATTATGGAATCACTCAGAATGCAGGAAATACCCCAGGACCTCCCATTATTTCAGGGATAGGGCCACTAATTAGTTCATTATGTCATTATATAGGTTTATACTTACAAGGTTATGTCATTAATTTGCTTTCATATTTAAGGGATTCCACACAGTTCTAGAGACTAGAGAATTCATCTGGGATCCCATCTGGGGATCCTTACATACCGTTTGAAGAAAAAAAAAGCATTTTTATTGAATGGTTTAAAATTCATTTTTGGAAACTACCGTAATTTGTGCACATTCCAGAATACAGTATATTTGCATCAATTTGGGACTGCAATGGGAACTTGAGTCGCCCCAAATTTTGCAAACTTGTTTATGGGGATGTTCGAGTTCCTATTGCTCATTAAGTCTCAAAAGTATAGCGTTAATATCAAATACTACCGACACTACATAGATGACTTCATTTTCATCTGGGGTGGCACCGAACAAGAGTCATCAATATTTGTGGAAGTACTCAACAATAATTGTGGACTGTCATTCACTGCAAATATATCCAGGGAAACTATTATTTTTTTGGAATTGGAACTATATCATGAAAACCAGGATATAACAAATAGAACTCATTTTAAACCAGTTGATACCAATGGATATTTAGATTTTTTTAGTTCACACTGTTCCAAATAAAAGACAAACATTCCATCCAGTCAATTTCATTGCATCAGACGTAACTGCACATCCATTACAGACTATGTTCAACAATCACGCGTTTTACTTTCTAGATTTAGTGAGAAAATACAGTGGGGATGAAAAGTATTAAGTCAGCCAGCAATTGTGCAAGTTCTCCCACTTAAAAAGATGAGAGAGGCCTGTATTTGACACCATAGGTAGACCACAACTATGAGAGTCAAGATGAGAAAACTAATCCAGAAAATCCCCTTGTCTGATTTGGCAAGATTTATTTAGCAAATTATGGTAGAAAATAAGTATTTGGTCATCAACAAAAGTTCATCTCAATATTTTGTTATGTATCCTTTGTTGGCAGTGACAGATGTCAAACGTTTTCTGTAAGACTTCACAAGGCTGGCACACACTGTTGGTGGTATGTTGTTGGCCCATTCCTACATGCAGATCTCCTCTAGAGCAGTGATGTTTTGGGCCTGTCGCTGGGCAACATGGACTTTCAGCTCCCTCCAAAGTTTTTCTATGGGGTTGAGATCTGGAGACTGGCTAGGCTACTCCAGGACCTTCATATGCTTCTTACGAAGCCACACTTTCATTGCCCTGGTTGTGTGCTTGGTATCCTTATCATGCTGAAAGACCCATCCATGTTTCATCTTCAATGCCCTTGCTAATGGAATGAGGTTTGCACTCAAAATCTCACGATACATGGCCTCATTCATTCTTTCATGTACACGGATCAGGTGTCCTGGTCCCTTTGCAGAGAAACAACCCCAAAGCCTGATGTTGCCACCCCCATGCTTTACAGTAGGTATGGTGTTCTTTGGATGCAACTCACCATTCTGTCTCCTCCAATCACGACGAGTTTTGTTTCTACCAAACAGTTCTACTTTGGTTTCATCAGACCATATGACATTCTCCCAATACTCTTCTGGATAATCCGAAAGCTCTCTAGCAAACTTTAGATGAGCCCGGACATATAATGGCTTAAACAGGGGGACACGTCTGGCACTGCAGGATCTGAGTAGTTTGTTACTGATGACAGCCTTTGTTATGGTGGTCCCTGCTCTATGCAGGTCATTCACTAGGTCCCCCATGTGTGGTTCTGGGATTTTTGCTAACCGTTCTGGTGATCATTATGACCCCATGGGGTGAGATCTTGCGTGTAGCTCCAGATCGAGGGAAATTATCAGTGGTCTTGTATGTTTTCCATTTTTCATTATTATTGCTCCCATGGTTGATTTAATCACAACAAGCTGCTTGCCTATTGCAGATTTAGTCTTCCCAGCCTGGTGCAGGGCTACAATTTTGCTTCTGGTGTCCTTCAACAGCTCTTTGGTCTTTATCATAGAGGAGTTTGGAGTGTGACTGTTTGAGGTTGTGGACAAGTGTCTTTTATACTCATTAGTTCAAATAGGTGCCATTATTACAGGTAATGAGTGGAGGACAGAGGAGCCTCTTAAAGAAGTTACAGGTCTGTGAGAGCCAGAAATCTTGCATGTTTTAGGGGAACAAATGCTTATTTCCCACCATAATTTGCAAAATAAATCTTGCCAAATCAGGCAAGGTGATTTTCTGGATTTGTTTTCTCATTTTGACTCTCATAGTTGTGGTTTACCTATGATGTTAATTACAGGCCTCTCTCATTTAAGTGGGAAAACTTGTACAATTCGTAGCTGATTAAATACTTTTTTTTCCACCACTGTATATCCCAAATCCCTAGTACAGGCAGCATACCAACGTAATCTTGTCCTTACTCAGGATAACTGTCTAAGAAAACATTCCACCAAACCCAATGTGATTGACGATACAGCGAGGAGGAAATATAGTTTCATCACTACATTTAATAGGGGAAATTAAACTATTCGTAATATTTTAAATATGTATTGGTATCTACTCAAGATAAATCCAGTATTAAAAAGATCAGATCAGAAGCCTGACAAACAAGATGGAAGAACTAGAAGCAGAAATATCTACAGGTAACTTTGACATAGTGGGAATAACCGAGACATGGTTAGATGAAAGCTATGACTGGGCAGTTAACTTACAGGGTTACAGTCTGTTTAGAAAGGATCGTAAAAATCGGAGAGGAGGAGGGGTTTGTCTCTATGTAAAGTCTTGTCTAAAGTCCACTTTAAGGGAGGATATTAGCGAAGGGAATGAGGATGTCGAGTCCATATGGGTTGATATTCATGGAGGGAAAAATGGTAACAAAATTCTCATTGGGGTCTGTTACAAACCCCCAAATATAACAGAAAGCATGGAAAGTCTACTTCTAAAGCAGATAGATGAAGCTGCAACCCATAATGAGGTCCTGGTTATGGGGGACTTTAACTACCCGGATATTAACTGGGAAACAGAAACCTGTGAAACCCATAAAGGCAACAGGTTTCTGCTAATAACCAAGAAAAATTATCTTTCACAATTGGTGCAGAATCCAACCAGAGGAGCAGCACTTTTAGACCTAATACTATCTAATAGACCTGACAGAATAACAAATCTGCAGGTGGTTGGGCATTTAGGAAATAGCGACCACAATATTGTGCAGTTTCACCTGTCTTTCACTAGGGGGACTTGTCAGGGAGTCACAAAAACATTGAACTTTAGGAAGGCAAAGTTTGAACAGCTTAGAGATGCCCTTAATCTGGTAGACTGGGACAATATCCTCAGAAATGAGAATACAGATAATAAATGGGAAATGTTTAAGAACATCCTAAATAGGCAGTGTAAGCGGTTTATACCTTGTGGGAATAAAAGGACTAGAAATAGGAAAAACCCAATGTGGCTAAACAAAGAAGTAAGGCAGGCAATTAACAGTAAAAAGAAAGCATTTGCACTACTAAAGCAGGATGGCACCATTGAAGCTCTAAAAAACTATAGGGAGAAAAATACTTTATCTAAAAAACTAATTAAAGCTGCCAAAAAGGAAACAGAGAAGCACATTGCTAAGGAGAGTAAAACTAATCCCAAACTGTTCTTCAACTATATCAATAGTAAAAGAATAAAAACTGAAAATGTAGGCCCCTTAAAAAATAGTGAGGAAAGAATGGTTGTAGATGACGAGGAAAAAGCTAACATATTAAACACCTTCTTCTCCACGGTATTCACGGTGGAAAATGAAATGCTAGGTGAAATCCCAAGAAACAATGAAAACCCTATATTAAGAGTCACCAATCTAACCCAAGAAGAGGTGCGAAACCGGCTAAATAAGATTAAAATAGATAAATCTCCAGGTCCGGATGGCATACACCCACGAGTACTAAGAGAACTAAGTAATGTAATAGATAAACCATTATTTCTTATTTTTAGTGACTCTATAGCGACAGGGTCTGTTCCACAGGACTGGCGCATAGCAAATGTGGTGCCAATATTCAAAAAGGGCTCTAAAAGTGAACCTGGAAATTATAGGCCAGTAAGTCTAACCTCTATTGTTGGTAAAATATTTGAAGGGTTTCTGAGGGATGTTATTCTGGATTATCTCAATGAGAATAACTGTTTAACTCCATATCAGCATGGGTTTATGAGAAATCGCTCCTGTCAAACCAATCTAATCAGTTTTTATGAAGAGGTAAGCTATAGACTGGACCACGGTGAGTCATTGGACGTGGTATATCTCGATTTTTCCAAAGCGTTTGATACCGTGCCGCACAAGAGGTTGGTACACAAAATGAGAATGCTTGGTCTGGGGGAAATTGTGTGTAAATGGGTTAGTAACTGGCTTAGTGATAAAAAGCAGAGGGTGGTGATAAATGGTATAGTCTCTAACTGGGTCGCTGTGACCAGTGGGGTACCGCAGGGGTCAGTATTGGGACCTGTTCTCTTCAACATATTCATTAATGATCTGGTAGAAGGTTTACACAGTAAAATATCGATATTTGCAGATGATACAAAACTATGTAAAGCAGTTAATACAAGAGAAGATAGTATTCTGCTACAGATGGATCTGGATAAGTTGGAAACTTGGGCTGAAAGGTGGCAGATGAGGTTTAACAATGATAAATGTAAGGTTATACACATGGGAAGAGGGAATCAATATCACCATTACACACTGAACGGGAAACCACTGGGTAAATCTGACAGGGAGAAGGACTTGGGGATCCTAGTTAATGATAAACTTACCTGGAGCAGCCAGTGCCAGGCAGCAGCTGCCAAGGCAAACAGGATCATGGGGTGCATTAAAAGAGGTCTGGATACACATGATGAGAGCATTATACTGCCTCTGTACAAATCCCTAGTTAGACCGCACATGGAGTACTGTGTCCAGTTTTGGGCACCGGTGCTCAGGAAGGATATAATGGAACTAGAGAGAGTACAAAGGAGGGCAACAAAATTAATAAAGGGGATGGGAGAACTACAATACCCAGATAGATTAGCGAAATTAGGATTATTTAGTCTAGAAAAAAGACGACTGAGGGGCGATCTAATAACCATGTATAAGTATATAAGGGGACAATACAAATATCTCGCTGAGGATCTGTTTATACCAAGGAAGGTGACGGGCACAAGGGGGCATTCTTTGCGTCTGGAGGAGAGAAGGTTTTTCCACCAACATAGAAGAGGATTCTTTACTGTTAGGGCAGTGAGAATCTGGAATTGCTTGCCTGAGGAGGTGGTGATGGCGAACTCAGTCGAGGGGTTCAAGAGAGGCCTGGATGTCTTCCTGGAGCAGAACAATATTGTATCATACAATTATTAGGTTCTGTAGAAGGACGTAGATCTGGGGATTTATTATGATGGAATATAGGCTGAACTGGATGGACAAATGTCTTTTTTCGGCCTTACTAACTATGTTACTATGTTACTATGTTAGATCCCTAAAAGACCCAATATTGTTTTCAGAAGAGGCAAAACAATCAGGAATCATATAGCAGCTAGTATTTTACATAAAAAAGGGAAAAATCTAATAATAATAATCATGGTATTTGTTCTAAAAATGATAAAATAGGAATTTTTAATTGTTAGAAAAAACACTGACTGTTGTAAAATTATTGATCGAGGGGTCTCGCCACGTGGATGTGGATCATGAGCCAAGTGTCAGCGTTCTGGGATCCGATCCTCTCGCATGATAGAATCACAACACAGGTGTGGAGGAGACAGAGAAAGTAATTTCTCCATCTCCTCCATGGCCTGACGCGGTATATATTGGGATGCTGTCCGATGTTTCATTCGCACGAATAGACTTGTATGGGTGCGATTGAGCAGAGTCTCACTGCTAATTGCAGCATGCTGACGAATCAGCACGAGAAAATAATCGCAGGTTATCTGCCCATAGGATAACACTGGGCCAAGAGCTGTGCAATGTTTCATCGCATAGGACTCGGCCGTGTTATACAAAGTATGACGCCGACCTTTGATTCAAAATTACAGGTTATCTTAGATTATTATAATATTTTCTTTTTGTTGTTACTTTTGTTATTTGTTGTGTGTTTTAGCATTTTCCTTGAATTTCTGAACAGAAAAGTTGCTCTTTCCTTATAAAAGGGGAGCCCATGCTCGGTCAAATTCGTGAGTACAGAAAGCACAATGAACTAATCATTTTCTTATCTCGACTGAAGAATATGCAAAGCCTATAACTGGAGTTTCCAAAACAGCAGTTTCATTATTTATTCATGTTGTGATCAAGAAAAAAAATGAACATGTTCTTCATGTGAAGGATGACCTACTTTTGAGGCATGTGTTGGATCCAAGAATATTCCGTTTACGACAAAATGTCTAGTGAATAATGAGTGAAAAGTGGAATTTTTATTGTTTTCCACTTTAAAAAAAAATGTAAAGATCTGTTTGATGGCTTACACAAAGTTATACAAAGACCCAAGGATGTCTGACCTATATTTAGTGTGGAAAGGAGTTCATGGTAAGGGTCTAGGTGTGCAGCAATATTAACATTCAAGACACCAGTTTTTATATGGATATCAGTATTTGTATAATTGCCAATATACATGATGATGCACTCCTAAAATCAAATAATGCACACCCTAGGAATATCGAATTTCTTCAATCAGTCCATTAGGAAACTATTTACTAAAGTGGTAGCCCCCCCGAGCCTCATGGAGAGAAAGTAAAGACTATATATCTTCCAATAGAAAAAAAAAAAGTTCAGAATTCAAGTTATAATTACAAGCTTCAAAAGGAATCGATCACCAGGTTTTTGTTAACCCATCTGAGAGCAGCACAATGTAGGGGCAGAGACCCTGATTCCAGTGATGTATCACTTACTTTACTGGGTGCTGCAGTTTTGATAAAATCATAGTTTTATCTGTTGCAGATTTATCAATTCTCTGAATGCTGAGCGTTGCATAACCTTGCCCGCAGCACTGATTGGTCACTTCCTCTGTACACTATGCATAGGCAGAAAACAGCCAATTAGGAGTGGGGCATGGCTTTATTAGCTGGCAGAAGGTTTACTAGTCCTAAGCTCTTGCTGATAAAACAGTGATTTTATAAAAACTACACTAAGCAAGTAAGTGATACATTGCTGGAATCAGAATCTCTGTGTGGCAAAAGCCTTGCAACAGATTTTCTTTAAGGGATAAACAAGTAGAGAATTACATTTCTGGCAAGTCCAACAAGATTTCCAGTACTTGAAATGCACTAGAGATGAGCAAACCTTTAATGGTTCGGTTTGGCGAGCTTCCCAAAGTTCGCCGAACAGTTCGTCGAACATAACCGAAACCCATTGAATTCAATGGGAGGCAAAACCAAACACATAGACAACACCATGAGGGGAGCCCAAAAGCTGCCAAACAGCTCAAACCAGGGACAGACACCAGGAAAAGTGGCATCAATTGACCTACAGTAGAAATGTTATAATGGCACAGCAGCAGTCAGGCATCGGCCATGCATCAGACAGGGTCTGGGCCAGCATTTACAGCTTTCAATTTAAGTTCCAATTCAGAGGTGAGTGAGGGACCGGTGTAGCCGGCTGTGCTGGGAGCCCTGACACCCCGAGAAACAGCTCAAACTGCTTTTCTGCTCAGCCACACTCAGATGGCACAAATATCAACTTCGTAGACTACTACTGTCTAACATTTAAGGATAGTAACACAGGTAATTGGCTGAAAGTAAGTGCAGGACTGCCAATCTGGGAGCCCTATGGCTACAGGCAACACACATGAAGGAGACCCAACTTGGATCTCTAACATTTCCAAAAAGTAGGGTCAGACATCAGGAAAAGTGGCATTCATTTCCCCAGTGTAGAAATAGTATAATGGGGCTCTGACACCCCTTCCGCTACAGCCAGCCCACCAGATTGAGACCCAACTTGTAGTCTCCACATTTCAAAAAAATTGTAACATCAGCAGCAGTAGCAACCGCAGGCACAGTATCCACAACAAAGGTGTCACATACTCAGGGGCGTAGCTAGAGCTTTTGCCGCCCGGGGCTGCTCCCGAGTTTGGCGCCTCTCCCCCCCCCTCGGCTCAATACACACAAAGGTTACCAAAAATAGGGCAACACACATGATAGGGTCTGCAAAAAAAAAAAACAAGTTCTGCTTACCTGACCGCGCTCCTGCTCTCTCCACGCAGCTGAAGCGTGCACTCGCCGGCGACTGACAATGACGTCAGAAGCCGTCGACGTGTGCGCTGCGGCCGACTTCAGCTGCCAGCCTCCAAATGGCTGGTGGCTGTTGTTAACTATTGACGTACGGGCGCGGGCCCGCACGTCAATAGCGTTAAACAGCTGCAGCGCCGGCCGCGGTTTTAGAGGGCCCCGGGCGAAAGAGTCTCAGTGGGCCCCCCCTTTAACACATAGCATGATTCATGATGCAGATACAGCAGAGAAATATAGCATAGCCACATAGCATATAACACAGCCCACGTAGCATATAGCACAGCCACGTAGTGTATAACACAGCCCACGCAGTATATAGCACAGCCCACATAGCGTATAGCACAGCCACGTAGTATATAACACAGCCACGTAGTATATAACACAGCCATGTAGTATATTGCACAGCCCACGTAGCATATTGCCCAGCCACGTAGTATATAACACAGCCATGTAGTATATTGCACAGCCCACGTAGCATATTGCCCAGCCACGTAGTATATTGCCCAGCCACGTAGTATATTGCCCAGCCACGTAGTATATTGCCCAGTCACGTAGTATATTGCCCAGCCACGTAGTATATTGCCCAGTGATGGAGTATACAGCACAGAGCCACGTAGTATACAGACTTAAAATAAAAAATAAACATATACTCACCCTCCGATGAATTCTGGCCCTGTATCGCACGAGGCAGCTTCCAGTCCCAGGGTTGGTATGAGCGCAGGACCTGTGATGACGTTGCGGTCACATGACCGTGACGTCATGGCAGGTCCTTCTCACATACCATCCTTGGCACCGGAAGCTGCCGCTTGCATGGAGCGGGCACTGGAGCGTTGCGAGGAGCGGGAAAGGCGATGGAGGGTGAGTATAGCAGGTTTTTTCATTTTTTTATTATTTTTAACATGACATATTTTTACTATTGATGCTGCATAGGCAGCATCAATAGTAAATAGTTGGGGACACACAGGGTTAATAGCAGCGGTAACGGAGTGCGTTACACCGCGGCCCGTTACCGCTGCTATTAACCCTGTGTGAGTGGTGACTGGAGGGGATTATGGAGCGGGCGCTGATTGTGGGGAGTATAGAGCAGGCGCCGGGCACTGACTGCAGCGGAGGGACTAATCGGACTGTGCCCGTCGCTGATTGGTCGCGGCAGCCATGACAGGCAGCTGCCGAGACCAATCAGCGACGACAGACAGAGGCCGCGACCAATGAATATCCGTGAAAGAAAGAAAGACAGAAGGACAGACAGAAAGACGGAAGTGTGACCCTTAGACAATGATGTAATATATATATATATATATATATATATATATATATATACTTCTCACCTGTGTCTTGCCTCTCTGTTGTTTTCTGTCTCTGTTCTCACATCTTTTCTGTCTCCCGCTCTGATTTTCATATTTCCTTCTGCCTCTTCTTCCTGCTTGTCCGTGGCTCCGCCCCTGACATTTAGCCCCGCCCCTCCATGGCTCTTCACATTGTGAGAGCTGTGACGCTGCTGGAGGGGCGGGATCGGAGCTTCTGCTGCTGACTGCAGGTGCGGGGGTGAGTCACAGCGTGTGTGACTGTGTGCCCTGCTACACTGCAGCCAGCAACTCTGCACGGCCGCGCGCACTGCCAGCGCTCTGCTCCAGTCCTCATAATGCTGGGAGGAAGGAGCAGAGAATGAGTGCGTGCAGCCGTGCTGATAGCCGCCCCCACATTGTGCCGCCCGGGGCGGCCCGCCCCCCCCGCACCCCCCTTCCTACGCCACTGCACATACTGCAATAACGCAAGATCAGTGCAGCACATTAAAAACTACACCATTGCTTAGTCTGTCCAGTCGGTGATTGGGGTGCAAAACTTATTGGAAATCCATAACTTGTTCATACACTACACTTTCAAGGCACAGACGGATGCACTCCTCTGTCAGGACACCACCAGCAGTGCTGAAGACACGTTCTGGGACAATGCTGGTTGCCGGGCATGACAAAACCTCCAAGGCAAGACAAAACCTCCAAGGCATGACAGGCCTTGGAGCAATCGCTTCCATTTTTGAAGATCAACATGCAAAAAAGTCCAAAGCCCCCTGATGGCATTGATATTGAGCTCCAAATACTCCTGTACCATCCTCTCCAGTCGTTCATTATGTGTCAGACTTGTACTCTGCTCTGCTGTTGCACAGGCAGATCTAAAAAATATGTGAAATGACAAAAATTGCTTCTGCCACTTACAATGCTGCTGCTAATGTTTTTGTGTTGACGACTCAACGTTTCCGTGGTTGGAAGTCTAGAACTGCGATGCACACTGTGTACCTCACTGCTGTCTTGGGGAAAACCACCCTTAAGATTGTCTGCAAGCATGTTTTGATACTCCAGAATGCGCATGTCCCTTTTTCGGGGGGAAAAATGTGGCAAAATTTACTCTTGCACCGAGGATCTAACAGTAGCAACCCAGTAGTCAGCACTATTTCTAATCGTAGCAATACAGGCATCATGTTGAAGATAGTGCAGTGAAAGGGCGCTCATGAGGTCCAATTCCATGGTGTGTTTGAGGTGAGGTAACAATGAAGCTTGCTTCCTCTGACCTCTCCCAAAAACCCACGGACAACAGAGAGAGGATCACTAACTTCTTCATCTCCTGACTGTTGAAAAACCCATCACCTCTTCCTCCTTCATTTGTTCCTTGGCTCCAGCACCTTCACTAACAGTTTGTCTGGTACCTCGATCGCAGTAATCCACTCTCCCTTGGCACCCGCCTCTGTGACGACAGTGTGGAACTTAGAGACAATGTTATGCCTACCACATTCTCCTCTGTTTCCTCCTCTTCTTTTTGGACCACCATATCCTCCTGCAGGCTATTGAAAGTCTGCTCCAGCATATAGATGACCAGAACATTGATGCTGATGACAGCATTGTCAGCGCTAACAATTTTAGTAGCCATTTCTAAACTGTGCAGATGGGTGCCGAGGTCCTTAATCTGTGCCCACTCTGCAAACACATGAACCACATCCTTACTGCGTTGGCCCAGGCTATACGACATGACATACCGCGTCAGGGCTCATTGCTGCTGCCACAGTCGCTGCAACATGTGCAGATTGAAATTCCACTATGTCGGCACATCGCATATCAACCTAACTGGCATGGACAAAGACCTTTGTATCGATGCAAGTCGATGACCTGAGGGGTGCGAACGTTCGAAATGAGCTCATGGCTTACATGCTTTCTGGAACAGCTCACCCGAGGCTAGGATAGTGGCTTAGAAAACGCTGTACCATCAGGTTGAGGACGTGAGCCATGCAAGGCACATGTGTGAGTTTGCCTCGCCGTAGGGCCGCCACCAGGTTTGCACCGTTATCGAACATGGCCTTCCCTGGATGCAGTTCAGCAGAGACAGCCATTGATGAAACTCAGCATGGAGAACTGTCCAAAACTCTTCAGCTGTATGACTGCAGTCTCTAAGGCATATTCATTTTAATACTGCCAGATTGCAGTGAGCCCTGACTGCACAGTATGGAAGTGGTGGAGATTCGCTCTGCACTGTTAACTGTTAGAACGCATGTCACAAGTCTCATTAAGGCAGAGGTTGAAGGCACAGGTGGAGGCCCTAGAGGAGATAGAGGAGGCAGAAGTAGTGGAGGAAGTGTTAAATGTAGAGGTTTGTCCTGCAAGCCTTGGGGATTCCAAGACTTGTGGAGCAGCACCTGCCCCCACAGTTGCCAGAGTCACGAAGTGCCCCGTCAGCGAGATGTAACACCCTTGGCCATGCTTACTTGTTCAAGTTTCTGTGGTGAAATGCACCCTGGCAAACAGAGATTTAGTCAAGGAACGGGTGATGTCTGCGATAGGCTGGTGTAGTGTAGTCACAGATTTCTTAGAAAAGTAATGGCAACTGGGCAGTTGGTACTGGGGGACTGTGATGGCCATCAGCTTTTGGAAACTGTCTGTATCTACCAGGTGGAAAGGCAGCATTTTGTGGCTAACAGATTGGAGATGGTGGAGTTCAGCCTCTGAGCTTTGTCATGCGCAGGAGGAAACAATCTTTTATGTGACCACAACTGCGGAACCATGGGCTGGCTGCAGTGCTGAGAGAGTACTGAGTACGGTGAATAGGACAAACTGATGGACTGTTAGAGAGGTGCAGGGAGACATGTTACAATGGATTGAGAAAGTTGTGGTGTGCTCGTTCTCCGTGATCGGTGAAAAATATCAGGCATATCCGCTTCTGTTACAGCTGATGACGGGCTCTCAGTCAGCGTGATTGGAGCAGATAAAGAACCCAAGGTTCTGTGGTCGAAGACCTGCATATCAATAGTTGGCATGTTAACAGAGGAGGAGGAAGAAGCAGCAGATGCGATTGATGGGGCGGTCGATGGTAGTTGAGGTCTGCTGTTCTGCAATTTTGTGCAGTGGGATTCCCACAGTAACACATTTTGATTGCGCATGTGACGGTTCATACATGTAGTAGTGAAAAAATTGCACTTTTTACCTCAACTCAGTTTTTTTTGCAAAGTTAGCAGATTGCGTGAGTTGGCTCATCCTTTGAAGTGTCAAAAAAGGCCCAGGCTAGGCAACCCTTGCCACCCCTGTGAGCTGAAGAACCATGGGTGCTGCTGGTCACAGCCACGGTGGTAGCTGAGGATGCATTGCTTGTCAGGTCTGCGACGTACGCCACAACATAATCTCCTCGTCTACTTCCTCGTCAGATGACCTACTCAGCGGTGTACCTCTATGTTCACGCCAACTGGGATCTAACACCTCATCATCATCATCCTCTGTGTTATCACATTCCTCACCCTTGGAATCACCTTCCTCCTCTTCCTGCCCTGACAGCACAGTACAATTCACGTGAGCCTCAGATATCTGAGTCCCATCAGGATCACCCCCCATGGGTTAACATCTGATGACGAGGGTCAGGATGCTGTTTGGACCCAACTTCATCCTGCCCTGAATCCAAGCTAAAAAAATGTTTGGCATCGGTGCAGATTTCCTCCTCTTGACTCTGCAAAGCTTTTGAGTACACTTCTCATGACCGTGGCATAGAATGTGTTAATAGCTCTTCAGACTCACCTATTTGTGGTTCTGTACAGTTAGTTGTACGGTTGGAGAGTTGAGACCTGGGGGGAAGCAATGGTAATTTGGGTTCCTCCTCTGTGGACTGTACTGGGTGTGATGTTGAGATGGAGAGGCCACTTGAAGCTGTGCTTGCCATCCACTCGAGCACACGCTCTTTCTGGGCCTCATCAACACACCGCTGTGCGTCTGCCAAAGAAAGGTAGTGGAGTAACAGAAGTTGTCAGATGTCTTTGCATAGGATGTGACATTGTTGGTTCACTAGTGCTTTTACTAACCTTACCACTTACCCCACGTACAAGCTCAGATACTGTGGAGGAGCACAGTATTTGCAACAAAAAAAACTAAAATAGTTTTTAAACTCTGCACCACCTCTGCAACACCTGAATTTCAGCGACAGTAAATTCCAAGGTGACATATGGTGTGCTGTATTGCGTTAGTCACAGAAGCAAGAATTGTTTGAGTGTGGATGAGTCATGTATGACAAAGAAGATATGCTACAAACAATATAAAAGTAGAACCAGAAAAACATGGGCTACTTGCACATTGAACAAGTCTGTAAGAACATGTTCACACACCACCAAGAAACTTGAAGACACAAAAGAGCACAGTGAGGTCAAAAATACTCTGTTGTAAAAAAAATTACAGTGATAAGCAAGTGCTAGTCAAAAGATGGAAAAAAATATAAATATAAAAGTCAGATGTCCCCTACCGTATGACGTTAGGAACACAATAATTTTTTGGTGGCCTCTGGATCAGGCCTCTATAACACACTAGATGCTACAAACTATTATAAAGTCAGGTCCCCTGCTGTATGACACTAGGAACAGAAGAATTTTTTATGGCATCTGGATCCGGCCTCTATAACACACTAGATGCTACAAACTATTTTTAAGTCAGGTCTCCTACTGTATGACATTTAGCAACAGAAATTTTTGGGGGGTTATGTGCGAGAGATCTGCACATAGCTTAATTTCAACTCAACAAAATGACAACGTGTGATACGGCACGCTGTCTAACTTTTTGCAACTGAAAAATTATAATTTTTTGTAATGTACCTTAGGTCTGCAGACAGTTTCATATCACCACAAAACTAAATGACAAGGTGGGATACAGCAAGCTGTTTCACATTTAACTAGTGAAAAATATTATTTAGAATGCTATACTTGTGCATGGAGCACAATTAAAGCAGTGCACAACACACTTGTAGAACATGTGCCCTGCTGGCTCTGTCTGTGGACCTCAGTAATGGCCACAAAAAAATTAAAATGCTGGAAGGTAAATTTAAAAGCCACACTGGACACTAGCTAGCTACACAATTTGACTAATATATAACTGCCTAGCTAACTAGCTAAAATCTTGCTGTTAACAGTGGCAGCCTCAGGAGCAGCCTCTCGTCGCTGTTACAGTGGCGCTAAAACAAAATGCCCGCTCTTCATGTGAATAGGGACATGTGATTTCAGCAGCCAATGGCACAAGCCGTGGTGTCAAGGCATTGTGGATGTTTCCTGTGCTGTGATTGGCTAGCCGCAATGTGCACGCATAAAGTTGGGGGGAAAAAAAGTTTACAAGAATGCCACGCCTCTTAGCTCTGCAAACCTCCTCCCCCCGTCAAACACATGCAAAATGGTCATGATACACCACCATTATCGTTGCAAACGTGCTGAAAATACTTTTGTAGCAACGCAAATATTTTTCCGTACTTTTACCGAATGTTACCGATTTTATAAAATCTTGCTCATGTTTCCGATCACAAATGCGAATGTGCCATATTCATGCTGAATTTATGTTTGGCGACCGTTTTCTGAACAAATTTGCTCATCACTACTAGGAATGAGCGAATGTACTTGGATAAGGTGATATCTGACCATGCTCATGTGCTAACCGAGTGCGTACAAAAGATACTGTATGTTCAAGTCCCCGCGGCTGCATGTCTCACAGCTGATTGACAGCAGCAACTCTCGCGGCTGATTGACAGCAGCAACACATGCAGGGATTGCCTGCTGAGACATGCCGCCGCAGGGAACATATTTTTTGAGCACGCCAAAGTCACTGGGTTAGCACACAAGCATGCTCACCTAACACCTTTTCCGAGCACGTTCGCTCAGCACTATTAAAACCCCATTATTGACAAAATAAATATGTTCACACTGATCTCTTTATATGTGTTTTGCCATTGAAATCAATGCAAATTATTAAATATTTGAAAACTTTTTATGTTAATTTTGGGTCAGAATCTGCTGTAAAATATGTGAAAAAAAAAACTGAGCGTCAACATACCCTTAGGAACACAGTTTGCAAGTTCTGCTTCATATTTTCTACACAATTGAAGGAGACTCCGACAAGAAATTCAGATGTAATCACAGATTTGTAATTGGAGAGACTGAGAGACCAGACCTCGGTCTACTGGGATATGAAGTTTTCCATACACTTCATGGTTAAAGCTCCTATACTTCAGTAGCAGGTGCATGTAACATACATGACATATTTCTCACCATACTGCTAGACACAAGTGATGCATCCGGTAGTTCCGAGGATTTAGTAATAATCTACGTCATTAGGCACTATGCAATTCGGAATATTAGAAATTCTACATGGAAACAATGAGACGACTGCGCTGAAAGGACCGTATATTTAATTGAAAAGGTTTAGTCCGTCCATTTCCAGGTCATTTATTATGTATAAGCAGAAGAGAGGATGAAGCTATTAAACTACCTAGAAACCAAGACATTGGTATTTTGCATTTTAAAGAAAGAGGATTTCTTTTTATATACTTTAACCCCCCAAATTTTTTTTTCAGAAAAGCAAAATAAAAATCTCCCATCAGGCAGGAGCTGGGGTACATTTCATACATTTCTGTCAAAATTTACGCCCCTTCTGTGGCGTAAATCATGAAATTGCCAGGTGTGCTTGGCCATGCCCCTTCTGCCAGAGCTACGGCCATTTTTCTAAAAAGTTAGTGAAGCTGGAAGAAAAATGCTAAAAGTAACAAGGTTTTGTGCAACTTTGAGTTGCGTTAAGTTTTTGCAACAATTCAAGGAATTTTATTCCAAAATTCTGTTAAAACTGCTTAACGAATGGTGCCCTTAATATTGGAATTGCTTTGGCCATTACTCTATTAGGGCATATAGGAATCATACTTCATAGGTTTTTTTCAAATAGGCAAAGTTGACAGCTGCTGAAAAGCCACCTAATGGAAACCATTTGTGAATTTCATAAATGGCCAATTATTTGTATAGGGGGCTATGTAATAGAATCTATACAGGAGCCTTAAATGCTTAGGGAGTAGACCTCTTTGTAATAAGGGAACTTTCTCCAATAGTCAATCAATAGTCAAGTGATGTCCCTTTAAATGGGTTTCCCTATGACACAGAGTTCTGGCATATTATTACATTAGATACGCTATCACTTTTTGATCGATGGGGGTCAAACCCCATGAGAATGAAGCAGTGATGCAGGAGTAACGCATCCCCTTCCTATTTACCCTGCACATCGGCTGAACACGGAGCCGCAACTGAACCCATTGACTTGAATGGGTCCACTATGTGGGAAAAAACATTAAATACCCTTGAATAAACAGTAAATTCCTTTGAATAGGAAGCGAGCGCTATTTCCTACTCAACCCGAGGCCACATTCACATGTACAGTGATATTAGACACCAGATGTTCCTGTGAGTAGGGAAAGCAGCAGTCATAACCCTATGAACCACACACAGCCCTTATAGGCTAGGGATATGCTACCACCAGTGATTAAAGTCATGACTATGGATTTGTATCTGTGTGGTCATATACAGTGTGTACCAGACTTGTCAATTATCTATAAATTGCTCAATGGTCCATAAAAATAGGGGTTTGTAGTATTATTATTTTCATTAGCCCCTTCACCTCCTAAGCCTGTTTTCACGTTTCTGACCTGGCCAAATTTTACAATTCTGACCAGTGTTAATTTATGTGTTATTAACTCTGGAATGCTTCAACGAATCTCAGTGATTCTGTGATTGACTATTCCGTGACACATTTTACTTTATGTTAGTGGTAAACTTAGGTAGAAATTTGCACATATTTGTGAAAATATCAGATTTTGGGTGAAAATCTCACAATTTTCATGCTTTCATTTTTTATATCCTTAAACCATCAAATGAACCATATAAATTTGTTGTGCAATTTCTCCTGATTACGCCAATAGCCGATATGTGGAGGAAAACTACTGATTGGGTGCACAACAGTGTTCAGAAGGGAAGAAGCATCATTTGATTTTTGGAGCAACAGATATTGGACACCATGTCACATTTGGAGAGCCTCTGATGTGAGTAAACAGTGAAATAAACATAAGTGAGCCCATTTTAGAAATTACACTCCTCAAGGAATTTACCTAAAGGTGGGGTGAGCACTTTAAATCAACTGGTGCTTCACAGAATTTTATAACATTAAGCTGTGAAAAAGAAACAAAAAAAAAAAGTTCCCACAAAAATGTTGTTTTAGATGCAAATGTTTCATTTTCACAGAGGTAACAGGAGAAAATGGACCATACAATTTGTACAGTTTCTACTGAGTATGTTGCTACCCCATATGTGGAAGAAAACTACTGTTTCACCGCATGGCAGGGCTCGGAAGGGAAGGAGTGCCAGTTGACTTTTGGAGTGCAAAATTGGCAGGAAAAGATAGCAGACGCAATGTTGCCTTTTCAGAGCCCCTATTCAGTGAAAACTCCCAAAAAGTGACCCCGTTTTGGAAACTACACCCCTCAAGGAATTTATCTAGACGTGTGGTGACCACCTTGAACACACAGATGTTTCACAGAATTTTCTAACGCTGGGTCATGAAAATGAAAAGATAATATTTTCCCACAAACATGTTCCTTTTGCCGCAAATTTTTCATTTTTACAAGGGTAACAGAAGAAATGGACTCTATAGTTTGTTGTACAATTTCTCCTGAGTACACCGATACCCAATATGTGGTGGAAAACTCCTGCTTGGGTGCACAGAGGGCTTGGAATGGAAGGAGCGCCATTTGACAGGAAGAGATAGCAGACGCCATGTTGCGTTTTCAGAGCCCCTGATATTCCTACGCAGTGAAAACCACCAAGTGACCCCATTTTGGAAACCCCTCAGGGAACTTATCTAGAGGTGTAGTGAGTACCTTGAACTCACAGGTTCTTCACAGAATTTTATAACTTTGAGCCGTGAAAACGAAAAAAAATAATTTTTCAGGCAAAAATGTTGCTTCAACTGCAATTTTTTCATTTTCACAAGGTTAACCGGAGAAAATGGACCATACAATTTGATGTGCAATTTGTCCTGCGTACGCTGATACACCACATGTGGTGGAAAACTATTGTTTGGGTACACGGCAGGACTCAGAAGTGAAGGAGTGCCAATTGAATTCTGGAGCGCAATTTGGCCTGGAGCAGATTGTGGATGCCATGTCACATTTGAAGAGCCCCTGACATGCCAAAACAGCAAAATTCCCCACGGATGACCCCATTTTAGAAACTGCACCTCTTGAGGATTCATCTAGTGGTGTAGTGAGCATTTTTAACTCTCAGGCGATTCAGAGTTGTATAACAATATAAAGCACTGTAAATAGCGCTGACACCCGCTTTTGATCGAGCCCATACGATCGCCATGCCATACATATTAGGTGGTTTGCAGGAACGCACCTCCCAAAGCACCGTACAGGAACGGGTAATGTCGTGATGGGGTTAAAGTATGATTTCTGTCTGTATTATTGCAGATAGGAGTATATATGTATATGTAAAGATGTGCATGTATACAGTAGATGTGTGAATGCACTCACAATGGTCTGTGTGCGAATATAAGTACGGCCCCTTATTCATTACAATAAAGTTGACCAGAATCTGGTGGTACCTGGTGACCATCTAGCATATATGGGACTATCCTCCGACACAGGATGATAGAGGAGAGAAGGATTGGGCAATTTCAATTTAACCACTTGATGCTTTTTGTATCAAGGAAATACAAGATACTGCCAAAAGTTTATGGCAGCAGCTTTTCCACTTTCCCGACTGAAAGCCCATCAGTTGGTCACCCAAGCGTTCATGTGTATGTGTTTGTGAGCTTTACAACTGGTAATGCGAAACATTTCATTTAGATAGCAATCTGCATGCAAACAATAGTTTGAACACTGTATAGTATACCATATGTGTGTATACATAAAGATGTCTGTGTATTGTGGGGGTGTTGGCTCTCTGGTGGACACTTGGATATGCACAGGCACAGGTTTTTTTTTATCAAAACAGAATAAAGTTTAGTGTTCTTCATAAACTTTACTGATAACAAATGAAAACAGTCCATTCTTCAGCACAAATAAATAACAAAACAGTAATTTATCTGGGTAAAGCAAAGTAAATCAAAAGGTTTTACAAAGTATTACTGTCCACCATGAACGGTTCGTCTCCAGCTCCAAAACAACACATTCTGCTGAGATTTTCCCAGCCGCCTGTTATTAGGCTTGTAATACCCGAGTATGGGAGCGACCTTTCCCACCAAGGCTCTTTTGTTCTCCTCTAACTACCGGAACCAAAAACCAGTCAAAATAAAAACCATCTCAGTAACATACACCTGCAATCCAGAACCCTACCAGCTACTTTCTTACAATATATATATATATATATATATATATATATATATATATATATATATATATATATATATATATTATAGACATGAGTACGATTGTATGGTATGTATGCGTACGCTTGTATGTGTGAATATAGTGCATACTTGCTTGTGTGTATATGTGTTATGGTATATATGTGTGTGTGTATATTTCTGTGTATGTGTGAGTCTATATGTGTATGCATTTGTATATGGCTGTGTGTGGGGAGTATAGATCTGTGTATGTTTGTATAGTATGTGTGTGAATATGTCTGTGTGTATGTGTGGTACGCGTATACATACTGTATGTGTGTATGAGTATGTATTCGTATATGTCTGTGTGTGGTGTGTATAGGTTTGTGTGTATGTATTGTGTGTATGCGTGTGTATATATATGTGTGTATGTGTGGTATTAGTATACACACATTATGTGTGTGTATATGTGAGCATTTTTGTGTGTATGTTTGCTTGCAGAATGCAGAAAACATTTCCTTCTGATGATGGTGCAGGTCTTGTATCTGCTTAGCAGCGGTATTAATAATTCACATTTAAGAGCTAATGTGCCATAGGTGATAACTGCTGCAAGGCTGGATAAGATGCTGATATACTCCTACACCACTGCGTAATTCTTTTTCTGTGTATATTCACCATCTTCGCTATGAAATGTAATAGCTCTTGCATTCTGGACTCACGCGGCAGTGTGCAGGCCATGTAATGGCATACTACTATAGTACTAGAGAGCAGCATCTTATTGATGGTGGGGGAGGGGAAAGGAGCCCAGGATGAGATAGCATTGCTCGGTTCAGAATTGTCGTCAAGGGGCACATTTCTTCTTAGTGTGTGTATATTTTTTCCCTACACGTGAGAGCATTAACTATCCACAAAACACACGGCCCAAAGATGGGGGTTTTTCCTTCATGTGCCGGACGCTGACGTCAATGCAGACCCATTTACTCTATGAAGTGAGTTTCAGCCCCAAAAGAAACTGGAGGACACGTCTCTGCTTCATAGTGTATTTAATATGCAAAAAAATGGACAGCGCGCACATGACAAACACTAGCATCTGAATGAGTCCATACTATACACTCTATGACTGTGCTGCCTGTACAGGTAGAGCGTTAAAACATTTTTCACCAATACAAGTCACATGACTAGAAATGAAAGAATCGGTTCTAAACAAATGTTATCTGTCAGCAATTTCACAGAAAATTCAGTTCCTCCAGAATAGAAATTTTTCATGACTTGATTCCATCAAATCTAGTGAACTACTGGACACCATTTTCCTGGATTCTTTTATGGGTTAAAAAAATAATAAACCGTTATCTTTACCCGAGCTACCGCGAAAGCACCCGCCTGGCCCTCCATTCTTCACTTCGGATTGTATTCTGCCCTCCAGTTCTTCGTCTTCTCTTTGTGTTTTTGAAGGCCCAGTACATATTTTATTTTTTAACCTCTTCCCATTTATTATGCTTTGGGGTCTTGAAAGACCTCATAGCATAATAAACGTCTTTTGGGGGCATTTTTGAATGGATTCAGTTCGTCTGATTCTTAGAAATTGAGTCCACATAGAATTTTAAAAAATGTGCTTATCTTTGTGTTGACATAAAATCACATTGAACGGGACTTCCGTCGCTCTGCAGGAAAATTTTTTTTTAGAAATTGACGAAGTGCTACACCAAGGATCAGTGGTGATCCCAGAGGTCGGACCCAAGCGATATCACCAGGTAAGATTGACGTACCTATTAAAATAAAATAACTTCTGGAAAAACTAACACGTGATGTCATGCACTTTCCAGATTTGGACAACCGTGCTCCGGACTGAAAAAGCGGGGTGACAGCCTTTTAGGGGCAGCAGCCAGACAGACCCCCTAGATACATTCGTCATTATAAATATTTTTGTAGCTGTGTCACAATTTAAAATTTTAGACCCAATTCATCATTGTTCTTTCTCCATTTTTCTGCAATAATTTGTCCTTATTGGTTTTAGTATTTGCGCCTTATTCCCTATAAGTTTTGAGCCATTTCTTCAATTGTCTTTCTTTCTTTTTTTCTCTTTTGCTCCTCGACAATTTTGCTTATCTAGATGTTTTAGGCAGATTCATGAAATTTAGTGCAAAAAAAAAATAAAGAAAATAGCACAAAGTAAAAAAAAAAGAAAAATCGCAAATGAAGAATCGGGGATTTTTTGTTTGGCGGTATTTTATATCCTAAGAAGAAAAATGTGGATTATTGGAAATACTGGGGAATTTTATATCCAGCAATTTACAGGACATTTATAACTATGGGGGCCGAGTTTCTGTAAGATTTTCATTCCTGCTCATTCACATGAGTGTTACCGTACGATTCATTACTCCGCCATCTCCCTGCACACGCCGTCCCCGGGGCACAGGAGCATATGGGACAATGCATGCTATCACATTCTGCTGCCATGAAGCAGCATGACTCAGGTTATCCGGTAGTTTTCTAAGCTGTTGCTTTGTAATCTTGCTGCAAAATTCCCACATTGCCATCATTTATCCTGAAGCTGCTCCAGCCCCGAGCTGTGCATATGACACAATACAAGTACGTGTGATCTCGGACGACGGTCTACTCCTGATAAGCTTTTTGCTCATTATGACTTTTAATCATCTGATACAACATATCAGGTTTTTTTTTCCTGCCGAGTTCTGTATGAAATAACCTTAGTCCTTCCATTAAATGTGCTTTCTCAACATCGCCATCATAAATCACAACTCAACTTTAAAGGGTTGTTCCAAAAATTGCTATCTGTAAGAAAGGGGAAAGCTTACTGATTGTTGGTGGTCCAACTACTGGGACCTCCACTTAATGCGATAATGGGAGCACTGGAATCCCGAGAACTCAGTTTTGCTTCTTCGTCTTGAAAGGAGCGCAGGTGCATAAGCTTAAGGATTTTACTGCAGTCCCATAGACAATGAATGACGCTAAGGTTCTTAAGGGACAATGTCAGCACAGAATGACTGTTCCAACCAAGGCTAGGCAATCAGTGCACCCTTGTTGTGGCCAAATTGTTCACTGCCCCTTCCAACTTACTTGTTTTTCCTCCATCCTTGCCTTTCTCTGGCTCTATAAATCCAAAGCTGTCAATCAAAGAAGAGAAGGGGGTGTAAAAATCGAGAGAAATCAAGATGGTGGGAAGATGCACTGAACTGTTTGGCCACACCAGGGGTGCACCAAGTGCCCGTGCTTGGATTCAGCAGTCATTTCGTGCTGACATAGTCCCTTAAATACCTTTGCGTCATTCATTGTCTATGGGACTGCAGTAGAATCCTATACTTAGTTTTCTTTAGCAGTGCTCTAAACAATGAATAGGAGATTGAACATGCACCTCTGTAGAGCCCCATTTTTTCAGGTTTTTGAGCCCTGTTCTTAGTGGTAATTGGGGGACCAGCAGTCTGTCCGCCAGAATCCAGAAAGTTATCTTTTGGATGCTTTTGACCCCTTTTTTTGCTTATGATGTACATGTACATTATATATGTCACATGCAGGTTGCTAGTACATTTGCAGCAGATTGAGCTAGCTCTGATCACTGCTGTTTAACCTCTTTAAAGGGAACCTGTCACCTGAATTTGGCGGGACTGGTTTTGGGTCATATGGGCGGAGTTTTCAGGTGTTTGATTCACCCTTTCCTTACCCGCTGGCTGCATGCTGGCCGCAATATTGGATTGAAGTTCATTCTCTGTCCTCCTTAGTACACGCCTGCGCAAGGCAACGAGTATACTCATTGCTCAGGTTTTCCTGAGCACGCTCGGGTGGTCTCTGAGTATTTGTTAGTGTTCGGAGATTAAGTTTTCATCACCTCAGCTGAATGATTTACAGCTATTAGCCAGGCTGAGTACATGTGGGGGTTGTCTGGTTGCTAGGGAATCCCCACATGTAATCAAGCAGGCTAATAGCTTTAAATCCTTCAGCTGCGGCGATGAAAACTTAATCTCTGAACACTAACAAGTACTCGGAGACCACCCGAGCATGCTCGGGAAAACCTGAGCAACGAGTACACTCGCTCATCACTAATTCAGACCCTTTGCTCAGTATTGAGTAGAAGCACCTTTTGAGCTCGTACAGCCATGAGTCTTCTTGGGAATGAAGCAACAAGTATTTCACCCCTGGATTTGGGGATCCTCTGCCATTCTTCCTTGCAGATCCTGTCCAGTTCCGTCAGGTTGGGTGGTGAACGTTAGTGGACATCCATTTTCAGGTCTCTCCAGAGATGTGATGTTCAATTGGGTTTAGGTCAGGGCTCTGGCTGGGCCAGTCAACAATGGTCACAGAGTTGTTCTCCTTTATTTTAGCTGTGTGCTTAGGGTCATTGTCTTGTTGAAAGTTGACCCTTTGGCCAAGTCTGAGGTCCAGAGCACTCTGGAAGAGGTGTTCATCCAGGATATATCTGTACTTGGCCGTATTCATGTTTCCTTCAATGACAACCAGTCATCCTGTCCCTGCAGCTGAAAAACACCCCCATAGCATGATGCTGCCACCACCATGTTTCACTGTTGGGATTGTATTGTGCAGGTGATGAGCAGTGCCTGGTTTTCTCCACACATATTGCTTAGAATTATCACCAAAAAGGTCTATCTTTATCTAATCAGACCAGAGAATCTTATTTCTCATAGTCTGGGAGTCCTTCATGTGTTTTGTAGCAAACTCTATGCAGGCTTTCATATGTCTTGCACTGAGGAGAGTCTTCCATTGGGCCACTCTGCCATAAAGGCCCGACTGGTGGAGGGCTGCAGTGATAGTTGACTTTGTGTAACTTTCTCCCGTCTCCCAACTGCATCTCTGGAGCTCAGCCACAGTGTTCTTGGGGTTTTTCTTTAACTCTCTCACCAAGGCTCTTCTCCAATGATTGCTCAGTTTGGCTGGACGGCCAGGTCTAGGAAGACTTCTGGTGGCCCCAAACTTCTTCCATTCAATGATTATGGAGGCCACTGTGCTCTTAGGAACCTTGATAACTGCAGAAATTCTCTTGTAACCTTGGCCAGATCTCTGCCTTGCCACAATTCTGTCTCTGAGCTCCTTGGCCAGATCCTTTGACCTCATGATTCTCATTTGGTCTGACATGCACTGTGAGCTGTGAGGTCTTATAGACAGATGTGCGCCTTTCCAAATCAAGTCCTATCAGTTTCATTAAACACAGCTGGACTCAAATTAAGGAGTAGAACCATCTCAAGGAGGATCACAAGGAAATGGACAACGTGTGACTTAAATATGAGTGTCTGAGCAAAGGGTCTGAATACTTATGACCATGTAATATTTCAGTTTTTCTTTCTTAATAAATTTGCAAAAATTTCTACATTTCTGTTTTTTTCAGTCAAGATGGGGTGCAGAGTGTACATTAATGAGAACAAAAAATAACTTTTTTGATTTTACCAAATGGCTGCAATGAAACAAAGAGTGAAAAATGTAAAAGGGTCTGAATACTTTCCGTACCCACTGTATATAAAAGTTTGACTCACCTTTCCCGGTCTAAAAAAATAAATGAATTTAAAAAAAATATTTGGTATTGTTGCAGTCATAAAGGTTTGATCTATAAAAATATAAAATGATTTAACTTGTACAGTAAATGCAATAAGCAAAAAAAAAAAGAAAATCTATATGTCAGAATTACAGTTTTTAAGTTTCTGCGCTGTACAAAAAAAAAAAAATGCAATAAAAAGTAATCAAAACGTCATATATACCCTAAAACGGGAGCAATAAAAACATAAACTTGCTACTCAAGAATAAAAAAAGTTCTCAAACAATGGAGTGGCAGTACATGTTCTATTCACTCACTATGGGGCTGCGCTGGACATTACTTTTTCTGCTAGTCCCGTATATAACACTGGGGAACACAATTTTTTAAGAGTTAGGTCAGACAACTGTTCTTAATTAATTTTTGGATGCTGAATCCAGAAATGATCTCAGTTTTTCTCTATCACGTCAAATTTTTGAACTATAGGATTTTTGTCTTCTCAAAACTATGTAAACTACTGTACCTAAAAAGTGTTTTTTGTTTTTTTAAATAGTACAGATATGAACAAAAAATGAAATATATAAGAAATAGGCATGACAAAGTTGTGACTACTATTAGGCCGGTTTCACACTTGCGAGTTTTACGGACGTAAGAGCGCAGAAACTACGTCCGTAAAACTCGCAAAACATACGGCACAATTATTCTCTATGCCCCTGCTCCTATCTGCCGTATTAAACTGATCAGTATTATACGGCTTTCTACGGCCGTAGAAAATCGCAGCATGCTGCGTTTGTCACCGTATTGCGCAAATAAAACGTCAATGAAAGTCTATGAAATCCCCAAAAATACGGATCACACACGGACCAGCAGTGTGACTTGCGAGGAATACGCAGCGCTGTTAGAGAGAAAAGCCGGCAATTCAGTGCGGTGTACAGTAAAATCACACTGACAGCTTACAGTAGAATAGGTAGAATAAATGTCTACACATAGAATAGGTATATATATATATATATGTCAGTGAGACACATATATATATATATATTAATATTTCTTCCAGCACTAGACAGCTTTAAAGCCGGTAATTCAATTACCGGCTTTTGCTTTCTCCTTCCTAAAACCCGACATGATATGAGACCTGGTTTACATACAGTAAACCATCTCATATCCCCATTTTTTTGCATATTCCACACTACTAATGTTAGTAGTGTGTCTATGCAAAATTTGGCCGTTCTAGCTAGTAAATTAAGGGGTTAAATGGCGGAAAAAATTGGCGTGGGCTCCCGCACAATTTTCTCCGCCAGAGTAGTAAAGCCAGTGACTGAGGGCAGATATTAATAGCCTGGAGAGGGTCCACGGTTATTGGCCCCCCCTGGCTAAAAACATCTGCCCCCAGCCACCCCAGAAAAGGCACATGTGGAAGATGCGCCTATTCTGGCACTTGGCCACTCTCTTCCCATTCCCGTGTAGCGGTGGGATATGGGGTAATGAAGGGTTAATGTCACATTGCTATTGTAAGGTAACATTAAGCCAAATTAATAATGGAGAGGCGTCAATTATGACACCTATCCATTATTAATCCAATACTAGTAAAGGGTTAAAAAAATAAACAAACACATTATTAAAAATTATTTTAATGAAATAAAAACAAAAGTTGTTGTACTATTTTATTGAACGCCCAATCCAATCACTGAAGACCCTCGTTCTGTAACAAAAAAACATAATAAACCAACAATATCCTTACCTTCCGCAGATCTGTAAAGTCCAACGATGTAAATCCATCTGAAGGGGTTAAAATATTTTGCAGCCACGAGCTTTGCTAATGAAACTTTGCTCATGTCTGCAAAACCCCGGAGAATGTAGGTAAAGTAGGTCAATGACCAATATTTACCTGCATTTGCGGTGAGGCGCCCTCTGCTGGCTGTTCCTAGATCGTGGGAACTTTCCTAGAAAGCTCCCAGGCTCGAGTTCATATGAGGACAACCAGCAGAGGGCGCCCTCTTATGAACTCGAGCCAGGGAGCTTTCTAGGAAAGTTCCCACGATCTAGGAACAACCAGCAGAGGGCGCCTCACCGCAAATGCAGGTAAATATAGGTCATTGACCTACTTTACCTACATTCTCCGGGGTTTTGCAGACATGAGCAAAGTTGCATTAGCAAAGCTCGTGGCTGCAAAATATTTTAACCCCTTCAGATGGATTTACATCGTTGGACTTTACAGATCTGCGGAAGGTAAGGATATTGTTGGTTTATTATGTTTTTTTTGTTACAGAACGAGGGTCTTCAGTGATTGGATTGGGCGTTTAATAAAATATTACAACAACCTTTGTTTTTATTTCATTAAAATAATTTTTAATAATGTGTTTGTTTATTCTTTTAACCCTTTACTAGTATTGGCTTAATAATGGATAGGTTGTCATAATTGACGCCTCTCCATTATTAATTTGGCTTAATGTCACCTTACAATAGCAAGGTGACATTAACCCATCATTACCCCATATCCCACCGCTACACGGGAATGGGAAGAGAGTGGCCAATTGCCAGAATAGGCGCATCTTCCAGATGTGCCTTTTCTGGGGTGGCTGGGGGCAGATGTTTTTAGCCAGGGGGGGGCCAATAACCATGGACCCTCTCCAGGCTATTAATATCTGCCCTCAGTCACTGGCTTTACTACTCTGGCGGAGAAAATTGTGCGGGAGCCCACGCCAATTTTTTCCGCCATTTAACCCCTTAATTTACTAGCTAGAACGGCCAAATTTTGCATAGACACACTACTAACATTAGAAGGAAAAAAGGACACAAACCGAACTAATGCCCAAACTGTAATGCAAATAATTTTATTTATAAATAAATACACTAATGATAGGGGGGAAAGAAAACCAAAAAAAAAGGCACAATACCAGGAAGACGGAGCAATTAATAGTCCTGCTGTAGAAAAAATAATAATACTAAAGTGGTACAAGATGGATAAATAATTATATGTACATATATATATATATACACACATATGTGACACCACAGAACTGAAAAGCTATAAATACACACAGAAATATGTAAAATTAAATAAATGCACAAAAAATGGGAAAAAGTGCAATATATGGCGGTACACTTAAAAGAGCCAAAGGTACTTAATAGGCTAAAGTGCACCTAGGAATATACCAAATGCCATGAACTATGTGTATATATGAATACACTAATATAAATTGCAACCAGTGCAAAAACGTGAAGCCAAGGTGCAAATGAATAAGGTGCAGGTGTGCGACCAAAAATAATAATAATTACACTGGTAAGAGGAATATGGATGCAGGTGCCTGCTGCCTAAATCCGGGCATATGTCATGATTTCACAAATAATAAATCATAAATAACAAGTATCCTATGGTAGTGAGCCTGGAGCAGGTGTTACCTGAAATGCTGCCGTCTCCTGGATGTGCCACTCCCCGACGCGCGTTTCGGCGTCAGCCTTCGTCAGGGGGTGGCATCATCCAGCAGAGAGAGGGTATAAATAGACTGAGCCCACCAATGAACAGAGGGCATGGGTGTGCAGCGACGCGCACCGCTGTTGGAAAACACCACGGCAACCCCCGCCGCCAGACCATGTGATCCCCAGCGCCGCGTACCTATGACGCGGCGCCGAGGGACATGAAGCCAGAAAGCAGGGGACGCCAGGGATCCAACAGCGATGCGCGTACCACCCCGCCCATCGTCATTGGTTGGGAGGTGGCATGTGACCCACAGGTCCTAAAAAGCAAAAAAGAAAAAGCAAACACAAGGTCCTGATGGTAATGTAGGAGAGCGGGCATAATATAGTTATGTGTAATGAGAAAAGGATAATGGAAAGAAAACATTTTTTTTTTTTTCTTTTTCTTTTTTTTTCTTTTTGTTTTCTTTCCATTATCCTTTTCTCATTACACATAACTATATTATGCCCGCTCTCCTACATTACCATCAGGACCTTGTGTTTGCTTTTTCTTTTTTGCTTTTTAGGACCTGTGGGTCACATGCCACCTCCCAACCAATGACGATGGGCGGGGTGGTACGCGCATCGCTGTTGGATCCCTGGCGTCCCCTGCTTTCTGGCTTCATGTCCCTCGGCGCCGCGTCATAGGTACGCGGCGCTGGGGATCACATGGTCTGGCGGCGGGGGTTGCCGTGGTGTTTTCCAACAGCGGTGCGCGTCGCTGCACACCCATGCCCTCTGTTCATTGGTGGGCTCAGTCTATTTATACCCTCTCTCTGCTGGATGATGCCACCCTCTGACGAAGGCTGACGCCAAAACGCGCGTCGGGGAGTGGTACATCCTGGAGACGGCAGCATTTCAGGTAACACCTGCTCCAGGCTCACTACCATAGGATACTTGTTATTTATGATTTATTATTTGTGAAATCATGACATATGCCCGGATTTAGGCAGCAGGCACCTGCATCCATATTCCTCTTACCAGTGTAATTATTATTATTTTTGGTCGCACACCTGCACCTTATTCATTTGCACCTTGGCTTCACGTTTTTGCACTGGTTGCAATTTATATTAGTGTATTCATATATACACATAGTTCATGGCATTTGGTATATTCCTAGGTGCACTTTAGCCTATTAAGTACCTTTGGCTCTTTTAAGTGTACCGCCATATATTGCACTTTTTCCCATTTTTTGTGCATTTATTTAATTTTACATATTTCTGTGTGTATTTATAGCTTTTCAGTTCTGTGGTGTCACATATGTGTGCATATATATATATGTACATATAATTATTTATCCATCTTGTACCACTTTAGTATTATTATTTTTTCTACAGCAGGACTATTAATTGCTCCGTCTTCCTGGTATTGTGCCTTTTTTTTGGTTTTCTTTCCCCCCTATCATTAGTGTATTTATTTATAAATAAAATTATTTGCATTACAGTTTGGGCATTAGTTCGGTTTGTGTTCTTTTTTCCTTTGTATATTTTTCCGATTTGTCCTCTATTATGTCCATTATGGGATACATATAATTATATATGCCAATTCGTATTGTGCACTGTACACTCTACCTTGATATTTATTTTTACAATAGCATTAGGCATTTTAAAAAATGTATCCCTTGCCTTGAGTTTCTATTTAACACTACTAACATTAGTAGTGTGGAATATGCAAAAAAAATGGGGATATGAGATGGTTTACTGTATGTAAACCATGTCACATATCATGTCGGGTTTAGGAAGGAGAAAGCAAAAGCCGGTAATTGAATTACCGGCTTTCTGCTATATCGCGCTGGATGAAATATTAATGTATATACATATATGTGTCTACTGACATATATATATATATATATATATATATATATAGACAGTATATATGTTTTTTTGTTTTTTTTACACATGGATCCCTTGTATAGCCGTATGTCGGTTTTGCATGCCTGCGATAAAAACACGCAGTACAGATGCCATGCGCAAAAAATGCTGAAACACCCTGCCTACAGAGGAGCTACGGACCACTATTTTCGGGACCTTTCAGCGTATTACGGCCGTAATATACGGACCGTATTTTCATATGCTGAGTGTGAAGCCGGCCTTACAAGTTGCCACGTAGCTCTATAGGAGTCGAATTGTAATCAGATAACAAGTCTTATTACAGATATCAGTGCAATTGTGCTTCTCTGGCAGGTAAGTTGTGTAGGAAAAACTTGACGTGCTAGAAAAAAACTGACTACATTTTTGGAATCAGCATGCCAATTTTAGTATAAATCCACTCAAAAACCTAACTCAACAGAAATTTTTTTTCAAATTGTTCCCCTGTGAATTAATGGAGCGACAATCGGACGTCCGACCTACTGAGCCGTGTTGTAACGGGAATAAAAGTGCCACATACTGCCGATCCAGCGCTCAGTCCCCCACTGATCACCTATCCTTGTGGAAAAAAACCATTGGACATCCTAAATGACAACATTGTGCTCAAGGAAGATAAGCGGCCATGTCCGCTAAGAACCGATGCACGCTCAGCCGAATGAGCGTGCGTATATAATATAGGAGGAATGCATTTGTCTTGGCTCTGTGGGAAGCGGGGGGCAGTAATTGGCAATCTACAGACTAATACTAATTGCGCAGAACGCGGAGCAGGCGGCATCTTCAGGAGCGATCGCCGGCCTCCCTCCCACTGTGGCCATCTGCAGGAATGATGGCAGACGCTGGTCCATGTGCACGGCTGCGCCTGCTCCATTAAACCCGTGTAGGTGACTGCAGCACCAGGCACAGTCCCCGGTACCGTCTGCCCGTTTCTTGGCGACTGCTGATCCATATTCTTATTTTACAGTCTTGGATCATCAATTCCTGCAGCTTTCCGGGCAGACGCCCACAGCACTAAGCTGAGATGTCAGGACGGCCATGCAGGAGTGTAGGAACTTCTTCCCCTTTGCATTCATGGAAGCTGTCACCATTCACATCCAGCGCAGCTATTGATCTAGTCGCCATGGCAACCCATCTTTACAATCCATTGTTTCCCTTCCTTTGTGCCACGATCACATTCCTCATCTATTGATCCGGACGCGAAAGCGTTAAATGACTAATGTTAAGCGAATCCCCCATAGACTTCCATCAGGCCTTGTCCGTGCACAATGGGCTTTTGCAGTTCTTAACCCCGTGCTGCCCGGATGCTTTAGCTTTGTAGCTCGGTTTCCTCATTTAAAGATTCATGCTCTGCAGCAGAGCGGCGCGCAGCCCACGGAGCGGCGTATGCAGCAGAGCCAGGGTGAGGTGGATGTGACCGGAAGATCTGGCACTATTGGTGGAAGGGACAGACACATATTGACCTCTATGGGGAGCAGATGTCTGCCGGATGTCCTGATGCATCTGACGGGTGTCTGCCCTGCCCCCGCACGGGGCGATAGCCGAAATACATGTCTGCACGGCGAGAGATGGAAAATAGTGTGTGTGTGTGTGTGCGTGCGTGCGTGCGTGCGTGTAAATACATATATATTAGTATTATTGGATGTGCATTTTCTATTGTAGCTGCTCTCACTATAAGATGATCCATACATTGTACATTGTCTATTCCGAGCTAATTCCTAGATGAGCAGCAGTACAGCGCTGACGCCTTTATTCCCGCACCCCCCGAGTCGCACCGCCATATATCAGCTCCCTATATGCAGGTGCTTTCCATGGGGGCTCGTGTCTATGCAGGGTGACTCCAGTCCCTATGATGAGCATGAGCAGCATGTGGGACCCCGGACCTTAGTGATGAGCCCCCTCCTGCCTATGGGACCCTGGACCTTAGTGATGAGCCCCCTCCTGCCTGTGGGAGCCCGGTCCTTAGTGATGAGCCCCCTCCTGCCTGTGGGACCACGGACCTTACTGATGAGCCCCTTCTGCCTGTGGGACCCCGGACCTTAGTGATGAGCCCCTCCTGCCTGTGGGACCCCGGACCTTAGTGATGAGACCCCTCCTGCCTGTGGGACCCCAGACCTTAGTGATGAGCCCCCTCCTGCCTGTGGGAGCCCGGTCCTTAGTGATGAGCCCCCTCCTGCCTGTGGGACCACGGACCTTAGTGATGAGCCCCTCCTGCCTGTGGGACCACGGACCTTACTGATGAGCCCCTCCTGCCTGTGGGACCCCGGACCTTAGTGATGAGCCCCCTCCTGCCTGTGGGACCCCGGACCTTAGTGATGAGACCCCTCCTGCCTGTGGGACCCCGGACCTTAGTGATGAGCCCCCTCCTGCCTGTGGGACCCAGCACCTTAGTGATGAGCCCCCTCCTGCCTGTGGGACCCCGGACCTTAGTGATGAGCCCCCTCCTGCCTGTGGGACCCCGGACCTTAGTGATGAGCCCCCTCCTGCCTGTGGGACCCCGGACCTTAGTGATGAGCCCCCTCCTGCCTGTGGGACCCCGGACCTTAGTGATGAGCCCCCTCCTGCCTGTGGGACCCCAGATCTTAGTGATGAGCCCCCTCCTGCCTGTGGGACCCCGGACCTTAGTGATGAGCCCCCTCCTGCCTGTGGGACCCCGGACCTTAGTGATGAGCCCCCTCCTGCCTGTGGGACCCCGGACCTTAGTGATGAGCCCCCTCCTGCCTGTGGGACCCCGGACCTTAGTGATGAGCCCCCTCCTGCCTGTGGGACCCCGGACCTTAGTGATGAGCCCCCTCCTGCCTGTGGGACCCCGGACCTTAGTGATGAGCCCCCTCCTGCCTGTGGGACCCCGGACCTTAGTGATGAGCCCCCTCCTGCCTGTGGGACCCCGGACCTTAGTGATGAGCCCCCTCCTGCCTGTGGGACCCCGGATCTTAGTGATGAGCCCCCTCCTGCCTGTGGGACCCCGGATCTTAGTGATGAGCCTCCTCCTGCCTGTGGGACCCCGGACCTTAGTGATGAGCCTCCTCCTGCCTGTGGGACCCCGGACCTTAGTGATGAGCCCCCTCCTGCCTGTGGGACCCCGGACCTTAGTGATGAGCCCCCTCCTGCCTGTGGGACCCCGGATCTTAGTGATGAGCCCCCTCCTGCCTGTGGGACCCCGGCCCTTAGTGATGAGCCCCCTCCTGCCTGTGGGACCCCAGACCTTAGTGATGAGCCCCCTCCTGCCTGTGGGACCCCGGATCTTAGTGATGAGCCCCCTCCTGCCTGTAGGACCCCGGACCTTAGTGATGAGACCCCTCCTGCCTGTGGGACCCCGGACCTTAGTGATGAGCCCCCTCCTGCCTGTGGGACCCCGGACCTTAGTGATGAGCCCCCTCCTGTCTGTCGGACCCCGGACCTTAGTGATGAGCCCCCTCCTGCCCATGGGACCCTGGACCTTAGTGATGAGCCCCCTCCTGCCCATGGGACCCCGGACCTTAGTGATGAGCCTCCTCCTGCCTGTGGGACCCCGGACCTTAGTGATGAGCCCCCTCCTGCCCATGGGACCCCGGACCTTAGTGATGAGCCCCCTCCTGCCTGTGGGACCCCGGACCTTAGTGATGAGCCCCCTCCTGCCTGTGGGACCCCGGACCTTAGTGATGAGCCCCCTCCTGCCTGTGGGACCCCGGACCTTAGTGATGAGCCTCCTCCTTACTGTGGGACCCCGGACCTTAGTGATGAGCCCCCTCCTGCCTGTGGGACCCCGGCCCTTAGTGATGAGCCCCCTCCTGCCTGTGGGACCCCAGACCTTAGTGATGAGCCCCCTCCTGCCTGTGGGACCCCGGATCTTAGTGATGAGCCCCCTCCTGCCTGTAGGACCCCGGACCTTAGTGATGAGACCCCTCCTGCCTGTGGGACCCCGGACCTTAGTGATGAGCCCCCTCCTGCCTGTGGGACCCCGGACCTTAGTGATGAGCCCCCTCCTGTCTGTCGGACCCCGGACCTTAGTGATGAGCCCCCTCCTGCCCATGGGACCCTGGACCTTAGTGATGAGCCCCCTCCTGCCCATGGGACCCCGGACCTTAGTGATGAGCCTCCTCCTGCCTGTGGGACCCCGGACCTTAGTGATGAGCCCCCTCCTGCCCATGGGACCCCGGACCTTAGTGATGAGCCCCCTCCTGCCTGTGGGACCCCGGACCTTAGTGATGAGCCCCCTCCTGCCTGTGGGACCCCGGACCTTAGTGATGAGCCCCCTCCTGCCTGTGGGACCCCGGACCTTAGTGATGAGCCCCCTCCTGCCTGTGGGACCCCGGACCTTAGTGATGAGCCCCCTCCTGCCTGTGGGACCCCGGACCTTAGTGATGAGCCCCCTCCTGCCTGTGGGACCCCGGACCTTAGTGATGAGCCCCCTCCTGCCTGTGGGACCCCGGACCTTAGTGATGAGCCCCCTCCTGCCTGTGGGACCCCGGATCTTAGTGATGAGCCCCCTCCTGCCTGTGGGACCCCGGATCTTAGTGATGAGCCTCCTCCTGCCTGTGGGACCCCGGACCTTAGTGATGAGCCTCCTCCTGCCTGTGGGACCCCGGACCTTAGTGATGAGCCCCCTCCTGCCTGTGGGACCCCGGACCTTAGTGATGAGCCCCCTCCTGCCTGTGGGACCCCGGATCTTAGTGATGAGCCCCCTCCTGCCTGTGGGACCCCGGCCCTTAGTGATGAGCCCCCTCCTGCCTGTGGGACCCCAGACCTTAGTGATGAGCCCCCTCCTGCCTGTGGGACCCCGGATCTTAGTGATGAGCCCCCTCCTGCCTGTAGGACCCCGGACCTTAGTGATGAGACCCCTCCTGCCTGTGGGACCCCGGACCTTAGTGATGAGCCCCCTCCTGCCTGTGGGACCCCGGACCTTAGTGATGAGCCCCCTCCTGTCTGTCGGACCCCGGACCTTAGTGATGAGCCCCCTCCTGCCCATGGGACCCTGGACCTTAGTGATGAGCCCCCTCCTGCCCATGGGACCCCGGACCTTAGTGATGAGCCTCCTCCTGCCTGTGGGACCCCGGACCTTAGTGATGAGCCCCCTCCTGCCCATGGGACCCCGGACCTTAGTGATGAGCCCCCTCCTGCCTGTGGGACCCCGGACCTTAGTGATGAGCCCCCTCCTGCCTGTGGGACCCCGGACCTTAGTGATGAGCCCCCTCCTGCCTGTGGGACCCCGGACCTTAGTGATGAGCCTCCTCCTTACTGTGGGACCCCGGACCTTAGTGATGAGCCCCCTCCTGCCTGTGGGACCCCGGATCTTAGTGATGAGCCCCCTCCCGCCTGCATCACCTGCAGACTGAGACCCTCCTGTATAGAATGCAGCACTGGCCCTTTATCTAAGTGCACAGGGCGTGTAACGTCCCCACCACTGCAGTCTCACTGTCCTGCATAGCACATGTGGGGCTGTGGTACCAGCAGTGCCAGGTGGGCAGCGCAGCCTCCTGCCCCGGGACCCCCGAGGATCACACAGCAGACCCCTCACCCCTCCCAGCATTATTCCCAGATTTCTCCACACAGAGACAGACGCCACCGGCCCCTCCCGGCAGGGAAAGTGAGGGCCGAAGATCTCACGGGGTTTCAGGATGCTGACTCGGTGCCAGAAACCCAGCCCGTGTTATCTGCAAGAGGGCGGGGCAACCTAATGCAGCACTGGCACCGACTCCGCACACTCCGGGATCCCGCAGGACGGGGGAGCCACTGCGCATCCGCGCTCCGCCTGGGCAACACCGCCATCTAGCGGCTGCCGCGGGGACTGCGGAGAAACGCCGCAATGTGCTGGAGAAGCGCTCACTGCCCGCCTCAGGCTGTGTCCACACTCTGCTTCTTTCAGGAGGGGTTTTATTATTATTTTACCCTGTCTGCTCTAAAAGGTGTAGAAATGTTTTTGTTTAACTCTGAGCTTTTTTTGCTGAGACTTTACAGCAGAAACTTTCCAACCCTTCAATCAAAACTTGTATTTTTTAAATCGTTTCTGCTCCAAAAACTTCTGAGAAAAAATGTGAAGATTCTCTAAAAAGTGGCTGCTTTTCAAGCAGGAAACCTTCCTTTTCGTCTGGTATTTTGTGCACATTAATCCTCTTTTCTCATTCATTTAGTCATCTCCTGAATGTTTCTGCAGCGCTTTTTGTCTCCTTTGTTTTTTCACCTTTTTTGGGGGGGATTTTTTTTTTTATGTTGTTAGGCTATATTGTTCTCTTGCCTTTTTCTGCTGCTTTATTTGTGCCGAAAATCTGCTATATTTAATTGTCCAAGCACAGTGGATATGATTTCATGAAAACCTGTCTACAAATGTTGAATTGTGCATTTTTCGTGTTTTTTTTTTATTTATTTATTGATAAGATGCTATGGGAGCCTAAAAAAATGCGAGTAAAAAAATGGCATTGGCGTAGTTATGTGCAGAGTCAAAGTTCTCTACAAAAATAAAACATAAAAAAGCTGAAGCGTTTGATAATCAAATGGATGAATGAATGAATAAATAGCAAGTCATTTTTGGACAGAAATGAATGACCGTTCTTTTGAGGGTTTTTTTTTTCAGTTTTATTGCCGCATTTTCGGTGCAAAAAACCAGCAGAAAAAGACGCAGTGTGAACAACACCCTTTAATTATGTTCATACAGAAAGTGCTGGAAATCCACTTGTAATAAGCTTCATGTTCATCTGAAAGGAAAAAAACTCCACCTATACTGCTCATGTGGCTTTTTTTTCCACTTTTCTTTTTTAAGCGCTTAGTAGAAAAAGTGACCTGCAAACACTTTAGGGTGTTTTCTTTGGTTTATAAAGATTTTTTTTCATTTTTCCCTTTAATTTGTAGGGAAAGTCTTTTTCACTCATTCATATTTTGAGGTCTTTTTTGGGGATTTTTTTTTTTGTTGTTGTTTAAAACTTTTTTTCCTGAAGAGGTTTTTGAAAAAAAGCGCATCATGGAAAAAAAAAAAAGTGCCTGCTACCACCTTGAAGCAGATTCCCTATGGGAGGTGGAGCCGCAAATTCATCACTGTCAGGGTATGTGCACACGTCCGGATTTTTAGCGTTTTTTTTTTGCGAAATTTCGCTATAAAAACGCTATAATTCCGCATCAAAAACGCTAAAAATATGCATCCTATCATTTAGAATGCATTCCTGATTTTTTGTTCAGATGGATGCGTTTTTTACCGCAAAAAAAACGCATTCCGCAAAAAAAATGGACATGCTCATTCTTTTTGCGCATTTTTTGCGGATTTATAAGCCAAAATGACTTTCAGGGAAAAAAAAAAAAAAATGCAAAAATTCCGCAAAAAATCCGCGCAAAAACCGCGCAAAAACCGCGAAAAATCCGCGCGGAAAAAAACGCGATTTTCTGCCAGAATTCTCCGGATTTTGTCAGGAAAAAAACCTGACGTGTGCACATACCCTAAGGCTGTGTTCACACGTTGCGTTTTTTTCGCGGGTTTTCCCGATAAAAACGCTATAAAACCGCAAAAAAAACCCGCATACAATAAGCATCCCATCATTTAGAATGAATTCCGCATGTTTTGTGCACATGATGCATTTTTTTCCGCGAAAAAAACGCATCGCGGCAAAAAACGCAGCATGTTCATTAATTTTCCGTTTTTTTTGCGGATTTCCCACTCCAAAATGCATTGGGAAGTGTCCGGAAAAAACCGCAGCAAGAACGCATCAAAACCGCGGCAAAAACGCATCAAAACCGCGGCAAAAACGCATGCGGTTTTCTTCCGGATTTCTTGCAGAAAATGTCCGGAATTCTCAGGAATTTTCTGCAAGAAATCCTGAACGTGTGCACATAGCCTAATAAGCGGCACCACGTGACCACTCATACAGGAAGAGCTGCAACGCTGAGAGGAAGCATCGAGGGAGCTAGGTGAGTATTTTCTTTCCAGCGGGTGGGCGCACAGGGGGTGGGAGGGGGTTGGTTACAGGGAACTTTATTTAAACCGCAAAAAAAAATAAAAAAAATAATTTTTCATTCCTTCACTCCAGCGAACGCTGCTGGAGAGAAGAAATGAATGGCGGCTTCAGCACCCAAAGCAGGGGACAGCGCTTACTTGTAGCGCTGTCTCCTGCACGGTCCATGTGGTACCCAGTCGGCACACGGGCGGCACACAGCTGCCGCACGTGTGCCACACTGATGTGCCACGTGAGCACACGGACACACGGACACGGATAATTCCGGTACCGATTTTTCCGGTCCCGGAATTATCTGGACGTGTGGGACAGGCCTAAATTCTATGTTTTTCCTGCTGCAGGTTTTCCTTATGTTTTCTCGACTGTCTGCACCAAAATACACTCTAGCAATATGCTTTTCTTTACATTTTTGGTGCATTTTCTTTCCTTAGTTTTCCTTATATGCAAATGCCACTCAGAGTTTGCTCAAAGTAAGATCATAGTGTGATCCGATTCTATCGGATGATGGAGAAAATAATTTCTCCATCCCCTCCATTTCTTAGTGCAGCAATCGCACTGCACTCAGATGTCATCCGAGTGCATTCTGATGTTTCCCACAAACTCATTGACTTGCATGGCCATGTGTGATCTGAGTATCGGATCAAACTCGAGCACACAGCAATAATTTTCCTCGGACTTGTGCACAGGCTCATAGACTAACACTGATCCAATGTTTTGTCAGATTGCAGTTGGACAGCAAATACACTCGTGCGCCAAAGGATAGGTCACCATTAGAAAAGGACCAGACGACACCTTTGAGTCGTGATTTCTTTTTTACTTTTACGCTCAGTGCACACGTTGCAGAATTGCCGCGTAAGTGTTCTGCAACTCCTGCCGCGGGTATATCGCATGCAGAATTGGCATGCGTTTTCCCGCTAAACACTAGCGTTTTGCAAGCGTAATTAGCTTGCAGAGTGCTAGCGTTTTTCAAGTGATCTGAAGCATCGCTTGGAAAACTGATTCACACTTGTCGAACATAGTGTTTGACAAACGTGACCAACTTTTTACAATTGATTTTGCTTATGCAGCATCAATAGTAAAAGATAGAATGTTAAAAATAATTTTAAAAATCATGATATTCTCACCTTCCAGCGTCCCCCGGCAGGCTTCCCGTTCCTCGCGATTCTCCGGTCCCAGTAATGCTTTGTGGCATGACCCCAGATGACGTAGCGGTCTCGCGAGACCCACGTCATCACAGGTCATTGCCGCTATGCATTACTGGGACGGGAGCGTCGTGAGGAGCGGGAAGCCTGCCGGGGGACGCTGGAAGGTGAGAATATCAAGATTTTTTATATTAATTATTTTTTTTTTACAATTATATGGTACCCAGGGCCTGGAGAAGAGTCTCCTCCACCCTGGGTACCATCCGCACATGATCCGCTTACTTCCCGCATGGTGTGCATAGCCACATGCAGAAAGTAAGCGGATCAATGCATTCCTATGTGTGCGGAATCCCCGCGATTCCGCACAAAGAATGGACATGCTGCGATTTTTCCGGAATGCGATTCCGCGGCAGAAAAAAACGCAGCATGTGCACAAAAAATCCAAAATGTATTCTAAAAATAGGATGCTTAATGTGAGCGCTTGTTTTGCGTTTTTATAGTGTTTTTATAGCGAAAAAATGCGAAAAAAACATGAACGTGTGCACACAGCCTTACACTGGTGGAGTTGTGTTGGGCCTTATTTATTTGCATAGTGAGTTGACGTTTTCAGGGATAACACTTTGGAGAACATACAGTACAATGTTTTCATCACTCTTTATTGTAATTTTAAGGCAGTGCGGTGACCAAAAAAAAAAAAATGGGTTAATTAATTGTATGTTTTGATAGACCTGATGTTATGGACGTGGCGATACTAAATAGGTTTCTTTTTTTTTTTTTTTACTTTATTTTTAGGTTTAATAATAAAGTTTTATTTCTATAACGCCAACATATTCCACAGCACTTTACAGCTAAGTGGGCAATAGTGGGCGGTTGGTGGACACTCGATCCACGTAAACAATTGTCATCTAAAACGCCTTTTTGAGTTACCTTGGGCGGTGTGCTGTCCGATTTCTATTCACACAGCACACGTCCATATCATGTGCTTGTCTGAACGAGCCCTAAATCACACTGTTCTATTAAGATTAGTCTGAGCGTCACAGGAGTGCCAAACTAGCAGTGGGCCTCCAGCAGCCATCATAGCCAGTGATGAGCGAGTGTAGTCGTTGCTGCGGTTTTCCCGAGCACGCTCTGGTGGTCTCCGAGTATTTGTTATTGCTCGGAGATTAAGTTTTCATCGCCCCAGCAGCATGATTTGCGGCTACTAGACAGCTTGAACACATGTGGGGATTCCCTAGCAACCAGGCAACCCCCACATGTACTCAGGCTGGCTAGTAGCTGTAAATCATTCAGCTGCTGCGATGAAAACTAAATCTCCGAACACTAACAAATACTCGGAGATCACCTGAGCGTGCTCAGGAAAACCCGAGCAACGAGTATATTCGCTCATCACTAATCATAACCCATCACAACCCTGTGATCATGTCACATTGCGCAGATGGAAGCTCCTGGAAAGATAAACATTTATTATAAATGCTGCTAGCAGAGATTGATTGCAGCATCCAAATGGTTAACAGCAGCTCTGCTTCGGCTGCTCTTATTAGAGTCAGACACCGGCAATGTAAAATAGCTGGCTTCTGATGTGTGTGGAGAGGACTCAGCTCCTGATCTTTCTTCGTCTTGTGGACCTCAGCGTGGACATACTGCCTCGTCGATATGTGCTATGGGGTTAAACGCTCGGCAGGCATGAATTTTAATGAAATCACATCCATTTTGCTTGAACTGTCAGGCCAGGCTCAAAGGATGTGCATTTGATGCAGACTTTATAGGCAGATTCTGCTCACATAAAATCCGCAGCATTTTACAGAACAAGCTCGGCGGATGAGTTTTGATTAAATCCAATATGTCAGTGTGAATTGGTCCTCGCATGAACCAAAGTGGATGCACTGGCCGGGTCTCTCCTTACCCAAGCGTCACAGTCTCATAGACATATGAAGCTGTCACGCTCGTGTCGGGAGACCTACGGCCAGTCCATCCACTGCAGACCGTGCTCGGACCGATTTGTGCAGATGTCTGAAGCAGTTCCTATCCACATTCTGCGTTCTTTGTGTGTGGATTCTGCATGGAAATTTTCTTTTGTTCAATCTTTTTAATTAACTGCATGTCAACTTTTTGCTGCTGATTTTGCTCATTCCTTTTAATAGGGGCCCTAAATCCGCAAGTTCTACCACGTAGGCATTGTTTTATTACACTTTGTGATCCATTTCCACAACAAAAAAATACACACAAAAATGCATGGAAAATGTGGAAAATATGAGCAAATTTTAGATGCAGAAATGCTCTGGATTTTCAGTTCGGAAACCTATGCAAAAAAAATTGCAACAAACATCTGGCTTCTCTCACACACTATTTGTAGAGTGTTATTATTCACTAGATGGTGGCCCGATTCTAACGCATCGGGTATTCTAGAATATGTATGTAGTTTATTGATGAAGATTTTAGAATAATACATTGAATACACAGGATTTGGACTGCGCCTGTCACTGATTGTTCGCGGCCGGTCACGTTGTATATAGCACAGCCACGTAGTATATAACAGCCCACGTAGTATATTGCACAGCCCATGTAGTATATTGCACAGCCCACGTAGTATATTGCCCAGCCCACGTAGTATATAACAGCCCCCGTAGTATATTGCCCAGCCCACGTAGTATATTGCACAGCCCACATAGTATATTGCACAGCCCACGTAGTATATTCCACAGCCCACGTAGTATATTGCACAGGCCACGTAGTATATTGTACTGCCCACGCAGTATATTGCACAGCCTATTGCACAGCCCACGTAGTATATTGCACAGCCCACATAGTATATTGCACAGCCGATGTAGTATATTGCACAGCCCACATAGTATATTGCACAGCCGATGTAGTATATCGCACAGCCCACGTAGTATATTGCCCAGCCCACGTAGTATATTGCACAACCCACGTAGTATATTGCACAGCCCACGTAGTATATTGCACAGCCCACATAGTATATTGCACAGCCCACGTAGTATATTGCACAGCCCACGTATTATATTGCACAACCCACGTAGTATATTGCACAGCCCACATAGTATATTGCACAGCCCATGTAGTATATTGCACAGCCCACGTAGTATATTGCACAGCCCGCGTAGTATATTGCACAGGATTTTATATTGGAAAGGATTTTATACACAATTTTTAAACTGAAATCCTTATTCATGCATTGTTATGTGCATTATTTTGTATGTAAATGCATAAAAAATACAGCAAAACAATGCAAAGCCTGGACAAAATCCAATTTCTGCTCTGATTTCACACCCAAAAGCAGTATGTAGATTAGAATAAGTTAAAACACCTCCACTTTGAAGTTGCTGTGAAATGCTGCAGATATTACATGCATAAAATCCTTGTATAAAATTCGCACTAAATACACAATGTGTTAATTTAGCCATAAGGAAACCTATGGAAAAACACCTGAAAATAAAAACCTAATAGGGTAATGATGACATGAAGTAATCACTGTAAAAACGCACTGTCAATTCTGGATTGAAATAGGAGTTTTATTGTGCAGAAAAGGAGACAGTTTCTCTTTTTTTTATTTCCTTGATTTTAAAGGTGCTATCAAATAGTCCTCAAAATCTCCAGTTATGGCCCTTCCAAATAATATCCTACCAATTGCGGACTTACATTATCTTGACCGCATGAAGAGACCCATATAAGTATATTTAAAAAAATTAATTTTGTATTTAACATCAAAATTAAAAAATCTAACAAGAGCAAACATAAACAAACAAAGTGTCCATGGAATGGATAAAGCAGGCTCAAACCTATGTATATTGTTAATGTTTAGTCCAAATTGGATCAATGCCAATAGCGTTGCTCGATATGGTATAATTAATAATGTCCTTTAGGAATCTCAAAATTTACAGGTTGTGATAAATTACACATACTCTAGAGGACAATACGGTATATATTATATAACTATGCAGCACTTACAACCGCTAGATACCCACGATATTACACCAATGAATACTGTCTAAAACATGTAACTAGGATGTCAGACTTACTAAGGCCGGTTTCACACGTCAGTGTCTCCGGTACGTGAGGTGACAGTTTCCTCACGTACCGGAGCCACTGACACACGTAGACACATTAAAATCAATGCATCTGTGCAGATGTCATTAATTTTTTGCGGACCGTGTCTCCATGTGCCAAACACGGAGACATGTCAGTGTTCGTGGGAGCGCACGGATTACACGCACCCATTAAAGTCAATGGGTCCGTGTAAAACACGTACCGCACACGGATGTTGTCCGTGTGCAGTCCGTGTGCCGTGCAGGAGAAAGCGCTATATTAAGCGCTGTCCCCCCCACTGGTGCTGAAGCCGCCATTCATATCTTCCCTGCAGCAGCGTTTGCTGCAGAGAAGATATGAATAATAGTGTTTAAAATAAAGATCTATGTGCCCACCGCCCTCCCACCCCCTGTGCGCCCCCCCCCCCCCACTGTGATTAAAATACTCACCCAGCTCCCTAGTTGGCTGTCTCTGCTTCCTGTTCTGGCAGTATCTTCTCCTGTATGCGGTCACGTGGGACCGCTCATTTACAGTAAAGAATATGCGGCTCCACCTCCCGTAGGGGTGGAACCGCATATTCATTACTGTAATCAGCGGCCCCACGTGACCGCATACAGGAGAAGATGCGGCCAGAACAGGAAGCAGCGACAGCCAACGAGGGAGCTGGGTGAGTATTTTAATCACAGTGGGGGGGGGGGGAGCGCACAGGGGGTGGGAGGGCGGTGGGCACATAAATCTTTATTTTAAACACAATTATTCATATCTTCTCTGCAGCAAACGCTGCTGCAGGGAAGATATGAATCGGGGCTTCAGCACCAGATGCTGGTATGTGTGGTACCCAGCACGGTGCGCGTGGTACCCAGTGGGCACACGGGCGGCACACGTGTGCCGCACGTGTGCCACACTGATGTGCCACAGAAACGTAGGGGCACACGGACACGGACAATTCCGGTACCGATTTTTTCCAGTATCGGAATTATCTGGACGTGTGAAACCGGCCTAAGGCATATGCGGCCATAACAATGCAAAATCCATAGGTTACTTAATAACACGCGATCAAAAAGATGGACATAAATAAAAAACTTCATATTGTCTAGCAAAAAACGAGCCGCCATACAGCATCATCAGCAAAAGAATAAAAAAGTTATAGTCCTCAGAATAAAGCGATGCAAAAATAATTATTTTTTCTATAAACTAGTTTTTATCGTATAATAGCACCAAAACATAAAAAAATATAAATGAGGTATCGCTGTAATCGTACTGACCCGAAGAATAAAACTACTTTATCCATTTTACCAAACGCGGAACGGTATAAACGCCTCCCCCAAAAGAAATTCATGAAATTCGGAATAAAAAGCGATCAAAACTTGTCACGTGCCCGAAAATGTTACCAATAAAAATGTCAACTCGTCTCGCAAAAAACAAGACCTCACGTGACTCTGTGGACCAAAATATGGAAAAATTATAGCTCTCAAAATGTGGTAACGCAAAAAATATTTTTTGCAATAAAAAGCGTCTTTCAGTGTGTGACGGCTGCCAATCATAAAAATCCGCTAGAAAAACCCGCAAGAAAAGTAAATCACATCCCCCTTTATCACCCCCTTAGTTAGGGAAAAATAAAAAAATTTAAAAAATGTATTTATTTCCATTTTCCCATTAGGGTTAGGGCTAGGGTTAGGGCTAGGGTTAGGGTTAGCGCTAGAGTTAGGGTTAGGGCTAGGGTTAGGGCTAGGGTTAGGGTTAGGGCTAGGGTTAGGGCTAGGGTTAGGGCTAGGGTTAGGGTTAGGGCTAGGGTTGGGGCTAGGGTTATGGCTAGGGTTAGGGTTGGGACTAGGGTTAAGGCTACAGTTAGGGTTGGGGCTAAAGTTAGGGTTAGGGTTTGGATTACATTTACGGTTGGGAATAGGGTTGGGATTAGGGTTAGGGGTGTGTCAGGGTTAGGGGTGTGGTTAGGGTTACTGTTAGGATTAGGGTTAGGGGTGTGTTTGGATTAGGGTTTCAGTTATAATTGGGGGGTTTCCACTGTTTAGGCACATCAGGGGCTCTCCAAACGCGACATGGCGTCTGATCTCAATTCCAGCCAATTCTGCGTTGAAAAAGTAAAACAGTGCTCCTTCCCTTCCGAGCTCTCCCGTGTGCCCAAACAGGGATTTACCCCAACATATGGGGTATCAGCGTACTCAGGACACATTGGACAACAACTTTTGGGGTCCAATTTCTCTTTTTACCCTTGGGAAAATACAAAACTGGGGGCTAAAAAATCATTTTTGTGGAAAAAAAAAGTTTTTTTGTTTTTTTTTCAAGGCTCTGTGTTATAAACTGTAGTGAAACACTTGGAGGTTCAAAGTTCTCACAACACATCTAGATAAGTTCCTTGGGGGGGTCTAGTTTCCAATATGGGGTCACTTGTGGGGGTTTTTTATTGTTTAGGTACATTAGGGGCTCTGCAAACGCAATGTGATGCCTGCAGACCAATCCATCTAAGTCTGCATTCCAAATGACACTCCTTCCTGTCCGAGCTCTCCCATGTGCCCAAATGGTAGTTCTCCCCTACATAAGGGGTATCGGCGTACTCAGGACAAATTGGACAACAACTTTTGGGGTCCTATTTCTCCTGTTACCCTTGGGAAAATACAAAACTGGGGGCTAAAATATAATTTTTGTGGGAAAAAAATAATTTTTATTTTCACGGCTCTGCGTTATAAACTGTAGTGAAACACTTGGGGGTTCAAAGCTCTCACAACACACCTAGATGAGTTCCTTAGGGGGCTACTTTCCAAAATAGTGTCACTTGTGGGGGGTTTCAATGTTTAGGCGTCCCATCTCAATTCCAGTCAATTTTGCATTGAAAAGTCAAATGGCGCTCCTTCCCTTCCGAGCTCTGCCATGTGCCCAAACAGTGGTTTACCCCCACATATAGGGTATCAGCGTACTCAGGACAAATTGTAAAACAACTTCTGGGGTCCAATTTCTTCTCTTACCCTTGGGAAAATAAAAAATTGGAGGCGAAAAAATCATTTTTGTGAAAAAATATGATTTTTTATTTTTACAGCTCTGCATTATAAACTTCTGTGAAGCACTTGGTGAGTCAAAGTGCTCACCACACATCTAGATAAGTTCCTTAGGGGGTCTAGTTTCCAAAATGGTGTCAATTGTGGGGGGTTTCAATGTTTAGGCACATCAGTGGCTCTCCAAACGCAACATGGCGTCCCATCTCAATTCCTGTCAATTTTGCATTGAAAAGTCAAATGGCGCTCCTTCCCTTCCGAGCTCTGCCATGCGCCAAAATAGTGGTTTACCCCCACATATGGGGAATCAGCGTACTCAGAACAAATTTTACAACAACTTTTGGGGTCCAATTTCTTCTTTTACCCTTGGGAAAATAAAAAATTGGGGGCAAAAAGATCATTTTTGTGAAAAATATGATTTTTTATTTTTACAGCTCTGCATTATAAACTTTTGTGAATCACTTAATGGGTCAAAGTGTTCACCACACATCTAGATAAGTTCCTTAGGGGGTCTACTTTCCAAAATGGTGTCTCTTGTGAGGGGTTTCAATGTTTAGGCACATCAAGGGCTCTCCAAACGCGACATGGCGTCCCATCTCAATTCCACTCAATTTTGCATTGAAAAGTGAAATGGCGCTCCTTCGCTTCCGAGCTCTGCCATGCGCCCAAACAGTGGTTTACCCCCACATATGGGGTATCAGCGTACTCAGGATAAATTGTACAACAACTTTTGGGGTCCATTTTCTCCTGTTACCCTTGGTAAAATAAAGCAAATTGGAGCTGAAGCTAATTTTTTGTGAAAAAAAGTTAAATGTTCATTTTAATTTAAACATTCTAAAAATTCCTGTGAAACACCTGAAGGGTTAATAAACTTCTGAATGTGGTTTTGAGCACCTTGAGGGGTGCAGTTTTTAGAATGGTGTCACAGTAGGTTATTTTCTATCATGTAGACCCCTCAAAATGACCTCAAATGAGATGTGGTCCCTAAAAAAAAAATGGTGTTGTAAAAATGAGAAATTACTGGTCAACTTTTAACCCTTATAACTACCTTAAAAAAAAATTGGGTTCCAAAATTGTGCTGATGTAAAGTAGACATGTGACGAAATGTTACTCATTAAGTATTTTGTGTGACATATCTCTGTGACAAGGGGGCATTCTTTGCGTCTGGAGGAGAGAAGGTTTTTCCACCAACATAGAAGAGGATTCTTTACTGTTAGGGCAGTGAGAATCTGGAATTGCTTGCCTGAGGAGGTGGTGATGGCGAACTCAGTCGAGGGGTTCAAGAGAGGCCTGGATGTCTTCCTGGAGCAGAACAATATTGTATCATACAATTATTAGGTTCTGTAGAAGGACGTAGATCTGGGGATTTATTATGATGGAATATAGGCTGAACTGGATGGACAAATGTCTTTTTTTGGCCTTACTAACTATGTTACTATGTTACTATTTAATTGCATAAAAATTAAATGTTGGAAAATTGCAAAATTTTCAAAATTTTCGCCAAATTTCGTTTTTTCCATAAATAAACACAGGTAATATCAAAGAAATACCACTATCATGAAGTACAATATGTCACGAGAAAACAGTGTCAGAATCACCGGGATACGTTGAAGCGTTCCAGAGTTATAACCTCATAAAGGGACAGTGGTTAGAATCGTAAAAATTGGCCCGGTCAATAACGTGCAAACCACCCTTGGGGGTAAAGGGGTTAAAAAGTTAAGATACTTCGGGAGTCACTCCTTTTTTGGAGGATTTTGTAAACTTGAAACGTCTTTTTGTTGTTGTTTTCTGAGTATTTTTGTGACGGGTTTTTTTTCCGACGGCAGTTTTCTTAGTGCTTTTTACAGTGTATCTTTGGGCATTTTTTTAATGAAGAAAACACTAGTTGTTACACTGGGATGGTCTTGGCTAAGGAAGGGGTGCCTTAAACTGTCCCTGGAACTGGGGTACTGGGACCCTAACTATCCATGTCCCGGGGGTACTCTTGAAGGTAGAGAGGCCCGAGTCTCCATCCTTACTTTGCTCCTGTTAAACCCTGATCTGCCCCCTCCCACACACCATGAGACCTGGGACATAAATGTAAGGTAAACAAGACACAAAGACAAAACAGGGATAACAGAAAACTTCTATCACACAAAAGCACTAACCAATGATAGGGATGAGGATAGGGACAGGGAGGAATAAACTAAATGGGAACAGGGACGGGGAGATAAACACACATGTAATAAAGCAAACCACATATCACTACTACAACAACCACTTGGCTTTAGCATACAGCACAGGAAGACAAATCTTTCACCAGCAGGGACAAGAAGGTCTGACCAGTTTTTATAGCAATAGGTAGTGAGCAGATCAGAAGCAGCTGAAATGGAGCTGCAAGTTTCTGACCAGAATAGAAAGGTTTGTCAACCTCTTCAGCACCAGAAGACACTAAATCCATTTAATATGGGACACAAATCACACCATCTATAAAGAAGATTCATTACCCGACTTGACCGTCTAACTCTAGGTCTTCCTGGAGGAAACCTGCATGCATGACACTAGTGATTTTTTATTAAACAAATGGCAAGAAAGCAGTCAAAAAAATACCTGGGTGTCTTCTATTGTAAAATATTGAGTGTCTTCCAAGTGGAAAATACCTGAAAAATGGTCTGCTCGCTTCTTCATATTATTATGAATAAGAATCATATTTGATTTGAAACACGTCAGATTCTGTAACTGTGTCTGTTTCGTCTTCTGTGGATTGTTCAGTAAAGCAATAACAGGATTGTACCAGATCGTTGGAGCTGGATGTTTTTTCTTTCTTCCTGTGCCGCTCACCGACAGTGTGATCTCGTGATGCTTCAGCCTAACTTACTTTGCATGCTTCTTTTAACCCCTTGGCATTTTTGGAAACTTTTTGAACATTTCCTGAGCGCTTTTTAAGGTGGTTCTCGTAGCAGTGCCACTCAAAATCCATCTGAAAAAAATCTTACTCTACCTCTAAAAAGTCTGCCGCGGTCAGCAGTAATTAGACAGGATGAGGGCAGAGTCCGACGGTCTTATAAATCGGAATGAGATCGGACTGCAATGCACGGACTGGCTCCCAAACCAAGCAGGCTAGCCTCATAAGAACAAATGAAGGTGTCACACTCACGTTGGGAAACGCGCCACCAATCCCTACTTGGCGGTCCAACCTCAGACCGGTTCGCACAGGCCGTCTGAATGCGCCCTTAGACTGTGTAGCGATATGTTCTGAACTTTTTACACCAAATTAATTGCCAAATGAATCATTAATTTCTAGGAGAAGTAACAAAGGAAGGACACAATGTAGATGTATAGATAAAGATGCTCCCGAATTGGATCTTTATGAAAAATATAAGTATTGAGTGAAATAAACAAGTCAGGAGCGGTGACAGACCCTCCTCCAATGATCATCTGTAGTGATGGGAAAACAGCAAGCGCTTTATTACAGAACAGAACAAATATTATTATTTCATCTTTCTTCTCTTGAATATATTTCCAGATAATGGAAAGTATTGATTAAGCAACGCATTGTCTGTAATTATAAATTGCTGACTCAATGAATAATGGATAGAATTATATATTCAGTAAGATCTTTAAAGCATTAATAATAATAACAACCCAAGTTCCCAAAACAGAAAATTCTTAAAGGGGGTGTCTATTTTACAAACAAACAAACATCTTTTACATGTCCTGTTAGGACAGTCTGAACACATCCTTTTTTGGGACCTTCAATTACAATAACCAGAGGGCAGATACCCAGAGCACTTGTTATTCTTTCTGTTTTGCTGAACAACTGTAAATCCAATCACTTAATGATGCTTAAAATGCCCGGTGTTGGCGTTGCAGAAACCTTAGGTCCCGGATTTATTGAGACTGGTACTTTGAAATCCAAAGTTTGGATTGATGAACAGTGAACAGGACTAAGTTGCGCCTAGATGGGCGAAGCCTCGCTCAATGCAAGGGAATTGAGGGAAGCCGGCACCCACCGCTCATGGCATGGGAGAATCCTCACAGTGTGCAATGTGCGCAATGTAAAGATTCACAAGTCTGCAGTCACATACAGTGGCCTAAGATCGGGCAACCTCTTTAAGAAATGTGTGCCATTAAGAGACTGGAGTTCTGTTATAATTTATGCCACTTTTGTGACATAAATTATAATGAATTTGTCGGTTGCATTCGGCCATGCCCCCTCCTTGTGAAGCTTTGCACTTTTTTTTTCAAAAAGATGGTGAAGCAGACAAGGACTGGTGTAAAAATGCCAAAAATTGGATATTTGTTGCAGAACTAGGTGTTTCACAAATAGTGATGAGCAAGTGTGCTCAGATAAGGTGTTTTCTGAGTATGCTCGTGTCCTAATTGAGTATTTTCAGTGTACTCGAAAATAATGCTCCGGTCGCCATGGCTGTTCGATAGTCACAACACATGCAATGTTTACCTGTTTGTTAGGCAATCACTGCATGTGATGTGACTGTCGAACAGCCACGAGACATGCAGCCACGGCGACTCGAGCATTTTTTCAAGCACGCCAAAGGCATTCGATTAGGACACGAGCATGCTCAGATAACACCTTATTCGAGTATGTTCGCTCATCACTATTCACAAACAGTGTTGCAAGATTTCACATAGTGTTACACCACATTTATGATGTTTTCCATGGACTTGCATGGCCGTATGCAATCCAAATATCAGATGCAAATTATGCATGTTGTGATTTGTTTCCTCAGGCAGACTGATCCAAGCCCTTAGACTAGCCGTACACTTTAGAAAGTCACATTTCCTCACAAATTCTTACATACATGCATGCTAGACTTAGCTGAGTGTGCATGTGTTTTCAACTGGTGGACGGTCATAAACCACTGTCAGACTCTTTTTATGTCGACTTTTCTCCCTTAAAAATGGATCATGCCTGCTAATCAGGACAGGACGCCTCCATTCGCATTGGGTGTCTTTGTCCCAATTAGATTTATCTTACCAATTTATGAAAACTACCGTCATGGAGATGCAGTAATTGGGCACGCACAGCACTATTGGAGGTGTTGGTGTTAAAAATAATATATAAAAGGAGCATTTTTGCGGACCCTGTGTTTATGATTAATAGCTCTGTGTTGTAGCTCAAAATGCGTAGGAAGGCTATGCAGTCCATGTCTCTTGTGTGATGTCATACTGCCAAGATTTAAAGGAGAAATTAATAAACTCACATTTTAAAGGATGTCAGGAATACTGAGCTTTTCCAGTGTTTTCCTCAGCAATGCTTTGACCCTAGTGATTCCACAAGGTAATAGTGCTCCCTCTGTGATTCCACAAGGTAATAGTGCTCCCTCTGTGATTCCACAAGGTAATAGTGTTCCCTCTGTGATTCCACAAGGTAATAGTGCTCCCTCTGTGATTCCACAAGGTAATAGTGCCCCCTCTGTGATTCCACAAGGTAATAGTGTTCCCTCTGTGATTCCACAAGGTAATAGTGCCCCCTCTGTGATTCCACAAGGTAATAGTGTTCCCTCTGTGATTCCACAAGGTAATAGTGCTCCCTCTGTGATTCCACAAGGTAATAGTGCTCCCTCTGTGATTCCACAAGGTAATAGTGTTCCCTCTGTGATTCCACAAGGTAATAGTGTTCCCTCTGTGAATCCACAAGGTAATAGTGCCCCCTCTGTGATTCCACAAGGTAATAGTGTTCCCTCTGTGATTCCACAAGGTAATAGTGCTCCCTCTGTGATTCCACAAGGTAATAGTGCTCCCTCTGTGATTCCACAAGTTAATAGTGTTCCGTCTGTGATTCCACAAGGTAATAGTGCTCCCTCTGTGATTCCACAAGGTAATAGTGCCCCCTCTGTGATTCCACAAGGTAATAGTGTTCCCTCTGTGATTCCACAAGGTAATAGTGCCCCCTCTGTGATTCCACAAGGTAATAGTGTTCCCTCTGTGATTCCACAAGGTAATAGTGCTCCCTCTGTGATTCCACAAGGTAATAGTGCTCCCTCTGTGATTCCACAAGGTAATAGTGTTCCCTCTGTGATTCCACAAGGTAATAGTGTTCCCTCTGTGATTCCACAAAGTAATAGTGCCCCCTCTGTGATTCCACAAGGTAATAGTGTTCCCTCTGTGATTCCACAAGGTAATAGTGCTCCCTCTGAGATTCCACAAGGTAATAGTGTTCCCTCTGTGATTCCACAAGGTAATAGTGCTCCCTCTGTGATTCCACAAGGTAATAGTGCCCCCTCTGTGATTCCACAAGGTAATAGTGTTCCCTCTGTGATTCCACAAGGTAATAGTGCCCCCTCTGTGATTCCACAAGGTAATAGTGTTCCCTCTGTGATTTCACAAGGTAATAGTGCTCCCTCTGTGATTCCACAAGGTAATAGTGTTCCCTCTGTGATTCCACAAGGTAATAGTGCTCCCTCTGTGATTCCACAAGGTAATAGTGCCCCCTCTGTGATTCCACAAGGTAATAGTGCCCCCTCTGTGATTCCACAAGGTAATAGTGCCCCCTCTGTGATTCCACAAGGTAATAGTGTTCTCTCTGTGAATCCACAAGGTAATAGTGCCCCCTCTGTGATTCCACAAGGTAATAGTGCTCCCTCTGTGATTCCACAAGGTAATAGTGTCCCCTCTGTGAAAGCACAAGGTAATAGTGTTCCCTATGTGAATCCACAAGGTAATAGTGTCCCCTCTGTGATTCCACAAGGTAATAGTGTTCCCTCTGTGATTCCACAAGGTAATAGTGTTCCCTCTGTGATTCCACAAGGTAATAGTGTTCCCTCTGTGATTCCACAAGGTAATAGTGTCCCCTCTGTGATTCCACAAGGTAATAGTGTCCCCTCTGTGATTCCACAAGGTAATAGTGCTCCCTCTGTGATTCCACAAGGTAAAAGTGTTCCCTCTGTGATTCCACAAGGTAATAGTGTGCCCTCTGTGATTCCACAAGGTAATAGTGTTCCCTCTGTGATTCCACAAGGTAATAGTGTTCCCTCTGTGATTCCACAAGGTAATAGTGCTCCCTCTGTGATTCCACAAGGTAACAGTGTTCCCTCTGTGATTCCACAAGGTAATAGTGTTCCCTCTGTGATTCCACAAGGTAATAGTGTTCCCTCTGTGATTCCACAAGGTGATAGTGTTCCCTCTGTGATTCCACAAGGTAATTGTGCTCCCTCTGTGAATCCACAAGGTAATAGTGTCCCCTCTGTGATTCCACAAGGTAATAGTGTGCCCTCTGTGATTCCACAAGGTAATAGTGATCCCTCTGTGATTCCACAAGGTAATAGTGTTCCCTCTGTGATTCCACAAGGTAATAGTGCTCCCTCTGTGATTCCACAAGGTAAAAGTGTTCCCTCTGTGAATCCACAAGGTAATAGTGTCCCCTCTGTGAAACCACAAGGTAATAGTGTCCCCTCTGTGAATCCACAAGGTAATAGTGTCCCCTCTGTGATTCCACAAGGTAATAGTGTGCCCTCTGTGATTCCACAAGGTAATAGTGTCCCCTCTGTGAAACCACAAGGTAATAGTGTCCCCTCTGTGAATCCACAAGGTAATAGTGTCCCCTCTGTGATTCCACAAGGTAATAGTGTTCCCTCTGTGATTCCACAAGGTAATAGTGTCCCCTCTGTGATTCCACAAGGTAATAGTGTTCCCTCTGTGATTCCACAAGGTAATAGTGTTCCCTCTGTGATTCCACAAGGTAATTGTGCTCCCTCTGTGATTCCACAAGGTAATAGTGTTCCCTCTGTGATTCCACAAGCACAAGGTAATAGTGTCCCCTCTGTGATTCCACAACGTAATAGTGTTCCCTCTGTGATTCCACAAGGTAATAGTGATCCCTCTGTGATTCCACAAGGTAATAGTGTTCCCTCTGTGATTCCACAAGGTAATAGTGTTCCCTCTGTGATTCCACAAGGTAATAGTGTCCCCTCTGTGATTCCACAAGGTAATAGTGTCCCCTCTGTGATTCCACAAGGTAATAGTGTTCCCTCTGTGAATCCACAAGGTAATAGTGTTCCCTCTGTGAAACCACAAGGTAATAGTGTTCCCTCTGTGAAACCACAAGGTAATAGTGTTCCCTCTGTGATTCCACAAGGTAATAGTGTTCCCTCTGTGATTCCACAAGGTAATAGTGCCCCCTCTGTGATTCCACAAGGTAATAGTGTTCCCTCTGTGAATCCACAAGGTAATAGTGTTCCCTCTGTGATTCCACAAGGTAATAGTGTCCCCTCTGTGATTCCACAAGGTAATAGTGTTCCCTCTGTGATTCCACAAGGTAATAGTGCTCCCTCTGTGATTCCACAAGGTAATAGTGTTCCCTCTGTGATTCCACAAGGTAATAGTGTTCCCTCTGTGAATCCACAAGGTAATAGTGTCCCCTCTGAATCCACAAGGTAATAGTGTTCCCTCTGTGATTCCACAAGGTAATAGTGTTCCCTCTGTGGTTCCACAAGGTAATAGTGTTCCCTCTGTGAATCCACAAGGTAATAGTGTTCCCTCTGTGATTCCACAAGGTAATAGTTTTCCCTCTGTGATTCCACAAGGTAATCGTGTCCCCTCTGAATCCACAAGGTAATAGTGTCCCCTCTGTGATTCCACAAGGTAATAGTGTTCCCTCTGTGGTTCCACAAGGTAATAGTGTTCCCTCTGTGGTTCCACAAGGTAATAGTGTTCCCTCTGTGATTCCACAAGGTAATAGTGTTCCCTCTGTGGTTCCACAAGGTACTAGTGTTCCCTCTGTGATTCCACAAGGTAATAGTGTTCCCTCTGTGAATCCACAAAGTAATAGTGCTCCCTCTGTGATTCCACAAGGTAATAGTGTCCCCTCTGTGATTCCACAAGGTAATAGTGCTCCCTCTGTGATTCCACAAGGTAATAGTGTTCCCTCTGTGATTCCACAAGGTAATAGTGCTCCCTCTGAATCCACAAGGTAATAATGTTCCCTCTGTGACTCCACAAGGTAATAGTGTTCCCTCTGTGATTCCACAAGGTAATAGTGTTCCCTCTGTGGTTCCACAAGGTAATAGTGTTCCCTCTGTGATTCCACAAGGTAATAGTGCTCCCTCTGTGGTTCCACAAGGTAATAGTGTTCCCTCTGTGATTCCACAAAGTAATAGTGCTCCCTCTGTGATTCCACAAGGTAATAGTGCTCCCTCTGTGATTCCACAAGGTAATAGTGTCCCCTCTGTGAATCCACAAGGTAATAGTGTTCCCTCTGTGATTCCACAAGGTAATAGTGTTCCCTCTGTGATTCCACAAGGTAATAGTGTTCCCTCTGTGGTTCCACAAGGTAATAGTGTTCCCTCTGTGAATCCACAAGGTAATAGTGTTCCCTCTGTGATTCCACAAGGTAATAGTGTTCCCTCTGTGATTCCACAAGGTAATAGTGTTCCCTCTGTGATTCCACAAGGTAATAGTGTTCCCTCTGTGATTCCACAAGGTAATAGTGTTCCCTCTGTGATTTCACAAGGTAATAGTGTTCCCTCTGTGATTCCACAAGGTAATAGTGTCCCCTCTGTGATTCCACAAGGTAATAGTGTCCCCTCTGATTGCCCATGTAATAGTCCCATAGTTTTTGCCCCTAAATATTTCTCCTCATGCCCCATTTTTCTAAATAAAAACAACAACAGTAAACTCATCTCAGTTCTCTTCCATGACGTGACGCTTTCTTTTTGGACTTTCTCCTCCCTGCAATCTGTGGCAATCTGTGACCATGGTGCGAATATGAAATGTCATTGTGGCTGCCGATGTTCTCCAGCGCTCTAGTAATCCACAGATCTAAAGCAACCAGAGTAAGTGGTGGAAATGGGAACCAATGGCTCTCTGCCCCTCCACAGCTTTCACCTGTATCTGCATCTAGAGGACACACGTTCAGTTGACTCTTTCTCCAGGAGTTTTGCCGGATTCATTGGCGTTTCCCAGAACTACATCAGTGTCCGATCCTTAGGATAGGTATTCAATGAGATTGTCGGTTTTCTGAGCTGACTCTCACTACTAAAAGTGAGGAGCTGTGCCTTGCATGAAATAGCATGCTGTGCCACCTAACAATATCTATGGAATCAGATTATAACATTTTCATTTTAAGACCCAGTTCACACTTCCAGTTTTGATGCAGTTTTATCATGCAGGCATAAGACCAACACTGAGAAGAATAAAGAAACAATTCTACTTTGCTTTATTTAGTTTTTGATCCATTCATAAATTTGATTTAAAAAAGTCATATCCAGGATTACATATGGTGACATTACTGATCGTTGACTAGTAACACTCTCTACACAGTGTTTGGAATTCTGATTTTTTTTTTTTTTTTTTTTTTTAAATTCAATGATCTAATATATAAAGCTGTATGTGTGTGTGTATGTATGTATGTGTGTGTGTGTGTATGTCCAGGATTGGCATCTGCACCATCACAGCTACAGCCACAAAACTTTGCACAGTGACACGTCTGGACCCCAAGAGCGTCATAGGCTATGTTGTGAGGTGAAATTTTAACCCCGCGCGTTCCAATTCACCAAACAAGTTTGCCCCTATCTACATAATGGGGAAAAAGTGAAAGGAAAAGTGTTGGAGGCAAATTGACAGCTACGAGATGTGAACAAGGGGGACTTAAAGAATGAGAGCGATGGCGCTAAAGAGTATATACCGTGCAGTTGCTAAGGTGGGGCCCTGACATGGGATACTCACCACACACGGGGATATGAACACACACACAAAATGCGCCACACACTACCACGTGCTTGAACACATATACCACCCTCAGCACACATTTCACCACGCATACACCAACCTCGCCACATAAAAGTCGAAACACAAAAGTCGCCGCTCAAAACTCGCCATGCGCAAAACTCGCCACTTGCAAAACTAGGCTCACGCAAAACTCGCCACACGTGCAAAACTCACCTCATGGAAAACTCGCCACACGTGGAAAAATTGCTACATGCACAAAAGTTGCAACACATGCAAAAGTTGCCTCACACAAAACTTGCACATACTCAAAACGCACCACACATAAAACTCGCCACGCGCAGAACTCGCCATGCGCAAAACTTGCTGCACACAACTTGCTACACTAACCTGTCACATGCAACTCGACACACAAAAAGTTGCTACACGCATGTCGCCACACAAAACTTATCTCACAAAAGTCACTACATGCATGTCGCCACACGCAACTCAACACACACAACTTGACAAACGAAACTCGCCCTAAAACACACACAAGTCTGGTCTTATCCTTCAAAAATAAAAATCTGATTAATAAGCAGACAAACTACAAGAGCAACAAATGTACCATGTAGGAAATACGGCAGCTGTCAGTCACATGACCTATCTATTATGTGTATGGTGTATGTGTGAGCTAATATATACTGCCCGGGGGGAGGGCTTCCTGTTGGCTGGGGATTTATCAGGCTGCCAATTTAGCTTACAAATACTGAGGTAAAAATACTGAGCAAATAACGTGTGAATGAGGTCTAATACAGGAGGAGATAACACACAGATATATACTACATACAGGAGGAGATGACACACAGATATATACTATATACAGGGGAGATGACACACACATATATACTATATACAGGGGAGATGACACAGGTATATACTTTATACATGAGGAGATGACATACAGGTATATACTATATACAGGAGGAGATGACACACACTTATATACTATATACAGGGGAGATGACACAGGTATATACTACATACAGGAGGAGATGACACACTGGTATATACCATATACAGGAGCAGATGACACACAGGTATATACTATATACAGGAGGAGATGACACACGTATATACTATATACAGGAGGAGATTACATACAGGTATATACTATATAAAAGAGGAGATGACACATAGGTATATAGAGGAGGAGATGACATACAACAGGTATATACTATATTATAACAGAAACCGACACTAAGGACGTAACCAAGAGTAGGAAAATCCCTTCTATAGGACATGCCCATTGCACTCCAGTGGGGATCAACGGGGGCAAGACTCCCCTACACTATAAACCTATAAATTCCAGAAAGCATATTGCCCCATCTCAAATGAATATGATATAATCAATGATAGATATAAAATCAATAAACTTTATTTGCACAAAAAATAATGAGTATACAAAAAGGTAAAATACATATATGAGGATAAGGTGTATGACATAAAAAAAACATGCACACTGGAATATGCACATAAAAAAGTACAGGCGCGACAATAGCACCGTATAGGGTAACTACTACGTACAAACCTGGGAAGAGGTGCACAAGAAAGTGTATGCATATGTACTAGACAGTAGTACCAGATAACAGGGTAACTAAAAACCTATGAACCACGTTTCCCCCCTTTTCACTCTGTCCCCAGATTGACATCTTTAATAGATTGGTACTGGAGGACTTGAAAAAAGTCCCGAGTGATAAGAGGGGTAACAATTTAACGTTTGCACAATGTAAGGCTCTAAAAGAACTTAAGTCTATGCATGATGTGGTAATAAAACCAGCGGATAAGGGGGGAATGTGGTCATCTGGCCGACGGCGAAGTATGAAAGGGAGGCCTTTCGCCAGTTGAGAGATCGCGAAGCATACACCTCCCTGGCATGTAATCCATTATCCAAATTCTCAGGCAAAATGTTTGGGATTTTGGATCGGGCCCTGACACGGGGTATCATATCTAAAAAAGTGTTCGAGGGTCTGCTTGTGGAACATCCGAGATGACATACAGGTATATACTATATACAGGAGATGATATACAGGTATATACTATATATAGGAGGAGATGACATACAGGTATATAGTATATACAGAAGAGATGACATACAGGTATATGCTATATACAGGAGGAGATGACACATAGGTATATACAATATACAGGAGGAGATGACATACAGCAGATATATACTATTTACAGGGGAGATGACATACAGGTATATACTATACACAGGAGATGACATACAGGAGTATCTACTATATAATTGTCTAAGGGGTACTTCCGTCTGTCTGTCTGTCTGTAACAGTTATTCGTTCGCTGATTCGTTCGTTCGCTGATTGGTCTCGGCAGTCAGCAACGCGCACAATCCGGAAGAAAATGGCCGCTCCTTACTCCCCGCACTCACTGCCCGGCGCCCGCATGCACCCCTCCAGTCTGCCCTCACACAGGGTTAATGGCAGCAGTAACAGACCGCGTTATGCCGCGGTGTAATGCAGTCCGTTACCGCTGCTATTAACCCTGTGTGACCAAGTTTTTTTTAACTATTGACGCAGCCTATGCAGCGCCAATAGTAAAAACATCGAATGTTAAAATTAATTTAAAAAATAAAAAATGATTATATACTCACCTACGCTGCCTTTCCCGCTCCTCGCGATGCAACCGGCATGTTCCGGTCGCACGGATGGTCTGGCAGGAGGACCTGCCATGACGTCACGGTCATGTGACCGCGAGATCATCACAAGTCCTGCGTGCCTGCGCGGAAAGGACCTGCCTTGACGTCACGGTCATGTGACCGCCACACGGTCATGTGACCGCAACGTCATGACAGGTCCTGCACGACAAGGACCTGCCGTGATGTCACGGTCATGTGACCGTGACACGGTCACGTGACCGCGACGTCAGCACACCCTGAGACCGGAAGATGCCGCCTGCACCCCACACAGGCGACAGTGCTACAACACACGGAAGGTGAGTATATGTTTATTTTTTATTTTTTTAACCTGTGTCATACGTGGCTGGGCAATATACTACAAAGCTGGGCAATATACTACATGGGCTGTGCAATATGCTACGTGGCTCTGTGCTGTATACTACGTCATTGGGCAATATACTACGTCACTGGGCAATATACTACGTGGCTCTGTGCTGTATACTACGTCACTGGGCAATATACTATGTGGCTCTGTGCTGTATACTACGTCATTGGGCAATATACTACGTCACTGGGCAATATACTACGTGGCTCTGTGCTGTATACTACGTCACTGGGCAATATACTATGTGGCTCTGTGCTGTATACTACGTCACTGGGCAATATACTACGTCACTGGGCAATATACTACGTGGCTGGGCAATATACTACGTGGCTGGGCAATATACTACGTGGCTGGCCAATATGCTATGTGGCTCTGTGCTGTATACTACGTCACTGGGCAATATACTACGTAACCGGGCAATATACTATGTGGCTCTGCTGTATACTATGTCACTGGGCAATATACAATGTAACTGGACAATATACTGCGTGACTGGGCAGTATACTACGTCGCTGAGCAATCTACTACGTGGCTGGGCAATATACTATGTGGCTGGGCAATATACTACATGGCTGGGCAATATACTATGTAGCTGGGCAATATACTACATGGCTGGGCAATATACTATGTAGCTGGGCAATATACTACGTGGCTGGGCAATATACTACGTGGCTGGGCAATATACTACGTGGACATACATTTTCTAGAATACCCGATGCGTTAGAATCGGGCAATCATCTAGTACTATATATAAGGGAGATGACAAACATGTATATACTGAGGGGAAAATGAGAGGTGTGAGGTGAAAATGAAAAGGTGTGATTGCTAAATGAGAGGAGTGAGGGAAAATTAGGCTATGTTCACACTTTGCAGATTCCACTGCGGAATTTTCCGCAGCAGAATTCCAAAATCCGCAGTGAAAACCCATCGCGGTTTTTACTGCGGATTTATCGCGGTTTTCTTCTGCGGATTTTCATCTGCAGTTTTCTATTGGAGCAGGTGAAAATCCGCAGAAAAGAAGTGACATGCTGCGGAATGTAATCCGCAGCGTTTCCGCGCTGATTTTTCTGCAGCATGTGCACAGCGTTTTTTGTTTCCCATAGGTTTACATTGTAATGTAAACTCATGGGAAACTGCTGCGGATCCGCAGCGGTCAAATCCGCTGCGGATCCGCAGCAAAATCCGCAAAGTGTGAATATAGCCTAATAGTGGAGTGATCGGAAAATGACAGATCTGAGGTCGAAATGACAAGTGTTAGGCTACGTTCACATTAGCGTTTTGCGTGTTTGCATCGGGCGACGCATGCGTCATGCGCCCCTATATTTAACATGGGGGACGCATGGACATGCGTTGTGCTGCGTTGTGCGACGCATGCGTTTTTTTTGCCGCAAGCGTTGGGCGCAGAAAACGCAACAAGTTGCATTTTTCTTGCATCCAAATTTTGGCAAAAAACGACGCATGTGTCGCAAAACGCAGCGTTTTTGCGTGCGTTTTGGTGCGTTTTTATTTGCGTTGTGCGTTGCGTCGCCGACGCAGCGGCGCACAATGCAAATGTGAACGTAGCCTTAGGGGGGAATGAGAGGAGCGAGGGGGAAAATGAGAGGTGTGATGGGAAAATAAGAGACGTGAGGTGCTATAACTAACCACAGATATTTATTATGCCCAGGCAACGCTGGGCTCTTCAGCTATTTCTATATAAAATACAAAAATAGTTCTATAAAATACATCTGTTTGGCCAGGTGAAGACCACAGTATTTTCTCTACATCCCAGGAAATCAGGTCGATTATGGTAATCTCACTCTGATGTATCTCTGATCAGTGAGATCATAGTGTGATCTGATTTTTTTGGATGAGGAGAAGATTTAGAAAAAAATGTCTCCGTCTTCTCCACTTTGTCAGTCTATAAAAATCACACCGCTCTCGGATGTCATCAGAGTGCAGTCCGATGTTTTCTGTGGACTCATTGAATTGCATGGCTGAGCGCAATTTAAATATCGGACTCTGTCCGAGGAAAATATTTGACATGTGCACGGCCCCATAGAGTAACATTGGTTGAAGTGTGATCTGATGTTTTGTCCGGTCGCACTCAGACTGAAAATCTGGCCATGTGCATGAGCCCTAATGATTTCACAGTAGGCACATGTCTGACGACCTTCTAATTTTAGGTCTACAGCTTAAAAAGAGATGAAATGTTGCCCTCTTGTGTGCATTTTGGATATAACATGTAAACTTACAAGCAACTTTTGCACATATTTCCAAATGTTGACATGTAAGGGTTTTGCTTTACTTACTTTCTACTGATGATCTAATGTTTTCATTATTTCATTACATGTCTGACATATTGTATTTTGTGTAGAAAACATTTCAATGCCTTCTAGACACTGTAGGCCCAGACAGATTAACAATGTTCTGGGAACAAGGCACCCAAATTATTTTTGGAGCACATAAAAAGAACCCAGGTTTGGATGTAGTTTTCCAAGTTCTGGTTTCATCTGCTCCAATATATTTACACCCTATCTTAACTGATTAGCTACAGTCAATGTTTGACCCAGACAATCCGCAGATGACATCATCGGTAGTGACATGAAGGTGGTGATGTCAGCCTCCATGACATCAGCAGCCATAATCACAATAGGGTCTTTTAGGGTGTCACACCTGCCTTTGGTTAGAATGTGTGATTCTTAATGGGTTTCGGGGGTTAATGAGAATATAATAGTCATAAGAAATAGATCTGGGGTTGGGGGGGTTACAATGGGAGAATATTCTTTTTCTCCTGTATGGCCATCATTAAGCCCTGGGGGAAGCGCACCTTTTGGGCTCATTCAGATGTCAGGTGGTCACGTATGACTTCTATTTGTGCGCTTTTTTAAAACTATAACTCATACTCATTATAGTCTATTGCTGTTCACATGTCCATGTAAAAAAAAATTGGATGCCATATATGTGCTGTCGGATGTTCACTGACTGTTTGATGTGAGAAAATTGAGAGACCTCTATCAGTTTTTTTTTTCATATGAGAGAAATCATTGATGGTAAAAAGTAACCAAACTCTGGTGAAAATCTGATCCAAAACTCTGATGAAACTCATTCAATTTTTTTGCCTATGAGAAAAATCACTGATGTCTGAATGAAGCCTAATAGTGAGTGCTACTCACTCCCACTTGCTAGATAGCTGTGACACAGATGCTTCTCTGCTCCACAGATTCTCCTCTTTCCACCTGTGTGTGCTGTCTGTGTGCGCCAAACCTCTTGTGGCCAGAAAAAATCTAGTTTTATTCTCTTTTTAGTGTTACCAGGGGGCTTGAGAGCGCCCCTCTGACTCAGCAATATCACTAGTATCTCAATGCACTTTTACTTTAAGACAGCGCACAAACCATCTCTCCTAACTCAGATGAGGGCATATCTCTTAAATATTTCACTAACTTTAAAGTCACTCTGCACTCACCTTGTGCAACCAACATTTCACATTCACTCGTAGAACATTTGTTACAATTCGATCACAGCTTCATAATATAATTGGCAAAATGAATAATAATGTGGCTTTACGGTAACTGAAAGGGGCATTTTACGAGGGGTGATGCTAAAGTAATAATAATCGGTTATTTCTATTGCACACAGAAATTAAAATAAAAAGTTTTCTTCTCTCTTAGGTACCCACTAGTCCAGGAAAAAAAAATCACTTAAATAGACCACGATTCCCGGAAGCTACATTCATTTGAATATGAACTGCCGAGGAGTGAACATCAAAATGGAAAAAAAACGAGCTCAGAGCTGTCATCAAATACCTCTGCTTGAAAAAAAATGACTACCAAAGACATACACAGCGACTTGGTGGAAACATTGGGGGACTCTTCTCCTCCATATTCCACAGTTGCATGCTGGGCCAAGGAATTTAAGCTGGGAAGAACATCGACGGAAGATGAACATCGTCAAGGATGCCCATCCACGTCCCTCAATGAAGAAAACGTGAAAAAAGTTGAAGAAGTTGTATTGGCAGATCGAAGCGTGACTATAAGGCGTGTAGCTGAGGTCACAGGGATCTCATACGGCAGTATTCAAAGAATCCTTGCAAAAGAATTGCATATGAGAAAGGTTTCTGCGCGTTGGGTGCCAAAAATGTTAACCGACGAACAAAAGAAGAAACGAGTTGACATTTCAATAGCAAATCTCGAAAAGTTCCAAGCAGACAAGGAAAATTTTTTTCACGTTTTTTGACCATTCGTACAACTTATCTAAAGCTCATCGCTGGTGGTAAATATCAGGCATAACACAAGATTGTATAGTATATGGCATAGCACGCAATAGAAAAATAATGGAAATTACACAGTAACAGTGTACAATAATGTGGGTAACCTGATGGCATCTCCGGTAAGGTTAATGGTAACCATAGCATCCAATAATACATATCTCAGGCCTGGATAGTTCAGAACTAGTGATGAGGAAACGTGCTCGGATATCGTCCTATCTGAGCATGCTCGGGTGTTATTTGAGTGTCTTCGGGTTGCTCGTATATTATGTTCGATTTCCCTGCTGCTCCATGATTTGTGGCTGTTAGGCAGCGTCAACACGTGTGGGGATTGCTTGTTTGTTAGGGAATCCCCCACGTGTTGTGTCTGTCTAACAACTGCAAATCATGCAGCCGCAGGGACTCGAACATAATATACGAGCAACCCGAAGACACTCAAATAACATCCGAGCATGCTCAGATAGGACGATAACATGGTGGTGGACTCATTTTCAATCCTATGTCAAGAGAAGTTGGTGAGTAAATCAGACCTGCCACCAGCTTCACCCTCTTACTGTAATTGTAAGAATTTGTCAGATTGACACAGACACAATAAACTGTCCATGTCCGTTACTGGTGTGGGTGCAACCTCTGCATCATATATGCCGTAGTCATGACTGATCGTATTACAAGACGAAAAAAACATTCCAAACTCAGCAACATAAAATGGCAGCTTACTCTACTAAATGATCTACAAGGCAAGAATGGGGACTGAAAACCAGATCTCACCTGGCTAACAGCTACATATGAAGAGATAGCCATTCATGTGGTCCATAGACAAAGCTGGAAAATCAGTTCAGGGGGGACGAAACACCTCTAAGTGAGCTCCTAGCCTAATTGTGGGTGTAAGGAAACCTCAACATATGGCTGTTACTGAGAAAAAAATCACTAAACAAAGACTAAGACCAATACCACTATACGGTGGCCAGATAGTGATAGATACCAGTCCTACAAAACAAAAGCCAGAGTATATGTTGGTAATTAACATTTGTAAGAGGGTGAGCAGTGCTCAAGAAGGCGTCATGGCAAGTGGTTTTATGTGATGAAAAATGTTTTGTTCAGTTATGATAGTTATATATGAAAGAGTTTGTATTTTATCCTTATGGCCGGTTTGTATTGAGTTTCCTGGAGGTTTACCTCAAAGCCGTTCCCGGGGATTGGGGAGGGCTGTTCATAGCAAAACCAGTGGAAGACTATAGGGATATATTTAGTAGTTCTTTAGGGTTAAGGAACAGTTAAATGGTTTGGGAATAGCCCACATGGGAGGGGTTTACAGCAAATAAAAAGGGGAAGCACTTCCTTATGGGGAGTTCAGGAGAGTTCATAAGAGACTCAGACAGTGGCAAGGTTTAAGTTCAAGTACCAGCTGCAATCAGCCATAACAGTACAAACCTTCTAAACAGCGGGAGGGCACACCGAGATGTCTGGACGGTCTGGGGCCTATGGGCCGGAAGAGGCATTGGAATCCATGCCTCATTCTCTCCAAAGAGGAAGAGACCGGTTGGGAAGAGCAAGAAAAAATGATGGTGGGCCTCAGGAAAGCTTAGTTGCTGGACAGGGAGTTACTAGTGCCAACATGATCTGTTGAGGTAGGGACAGTTCGGGCCGACTCAACACAAGACCAAGATATGTATTGTGAAATGGGAACCATAACCAGAGGGGTGTGATGACACAGTCGGGTGACCCAGGACCAGGGGATCCTTCCCTGTCCCTAACACTAGGGGGCGGCCTAGCTCGCCCTGCTCCCCGGGGTACTTCAGATTGCGAAGATGTCAGGGCCTCCACTCTTGCCTTATCTCATGTGTAATATTAAGCCGCTAGTTTAGTAACGATTTATGACTTTGAGGGTATGTTCGTACAAAGCCCAAATTTGTCTTTTTTGCATATTACAGTATCAACATCGAGGATGAGATCAGTCTGGAAGTTCACTGAAGAAGGGACAGAAAACAAGACCATAATGTCCCTACGAAATGATTTACACTATTTTAGGATTTTTCCTCTTCATATTGATACCAACCATCACCACCCAAATACAGATGTAGCCGAGCTGAGTTTACAATTTAATGCAATGTAAAAGTCCGACTATGGGATATAACGGTGCATCATGCAAAATGACCAACTCAGCCCCGGTGCATTGACACCCCCAGCTCTGCTGTTCCTCCTCATTTTTACGTCTCGTTATTGGAGCCTCGTTGCTGGCAGCAGCAGAACATGTTTTATGACGTTAAGTAGCCACTAATGTCTTTAAGTTCCCATGTCTGTTTATTAAGTTTCATGTTATCAATCATCTGAGCCCGGTAATATTTTACTGCTGGATTCTGTGACCGTCAATCATCCTTCTTATTGGCAGTCATCCTTTTAGTCATTGCCTTTAAGGCATAGTATATAGGACGGGTCAGTCCGCTGTCATCTCTACCTCTATCCCTGCTGGATCTCACACGATGATAAACTGGAGTGAAACAGGACAAGATGCCGAAAACAGAGAAAAATAACGGGGAAATGGAAGCGTCAAAAATGAAGAACGCGCAGACGACACCAAACAGCCGGCTGGAACAGGTATGGACGATGACAATGACTACTGCTGAGATGATGACTACTACAATGAGGTTATTATATTGTTATTATATTGCTGTCACACTTTTTCCATCATTTTCTGCTGTAGGTTGATGTAGACGATGGACAGTTACTGATTGAGGAGGATGAGAAGGATACAAAGTTTTCTAGTAATGTCTTCTGGGCAGGGTTCAACTTAATCAATGCCATCCTGGGCACAGGAATGATCGGTAAGATCATCTACTACCGCATGCAGTTTATACTGATAGAATAATATGCATCCACCTGGAGATCCACTTATTCTCATTCATTGGTTTAATACAAAACATGTTTTAAGAAAAACTCCAAGTCATAGCAAGGGATTAGCAGCCATGGTACCTAAAAGGCTCCTGAACTCCAATGCAAAATTTGCCCCGGGTCTTCAAAATAGTAAATATAATTTATTATTCTGTGCCCTAAAAAGTGATGGTAGCTCCAAGAGGCCCTTTAAGAAACCTGTTTTTTGAGAAACCCAATACTTACACCCCATATATGATATATATATACATATAGGGGATATATATAAATATATATATATATATATACAGAAATATATATAAATGAATAAAAAAATATAAATATATATGTAATATCCGTTATCAAGGTCATTACAGATGCACATATAGATTTACCCTTCCTATCGAGAAGGCTAAAAGGCAGACATTTATCTTTGCGTTTTGCTGCAAAATATTTTTGGTCAAATTGCAACATTTCATTGTCCTAAATGACTATGCCAGTTTTATCATTTTTTTTATACCGCAGTTATTAAACCATTTTTTAGCATTTACAACTAACCTTGAAAAAAGAAAGACCGTAAAGGGAGTGTGATTAACCTCTTGGCATGATGTGCGACATATTTCTGATTGAATTTCTAGATAAACGTTTTTTAAAAAGTGGTCTATTCTAGACGGGCTATAAATGTTCTACAGGAGACGTGGAACACATACATTTATGTTTCACCCTTTTTTAATTGGTCACAATTTGCACAAAATTCTACATGAAGATGCAGCATTTGTGGCACTAGTCTCGCGCTCTTTTCCCACATTTGATTTGCATTAATTACTATATTTAACAAGTTGCAATTTTCAAAAATAATCTTTTGCAATTAGTGCAAACTGTTATCATTAAACATGTGAGATTTGACACTTTGGTCTCCCAGTCTAAAAATAATGGGAAGTCTATTACATGTTTAACCTTCGTCAGGCTGCATAATTTTACGTTAACAGGCTGCAGAGGTACAATTGTACCTTCATATATACCTCCACTGTGATATTTGGCCAATATATTCTGGACCAAAACTGCAGAGATGTCACGAAATTTCAGCCCTCTACGGCTTTTCGAAAAAAAAGTTATTGCAATTTTAAAAAACGGAATAGTTACAATTGTACCTACTCAGCCGGATGAAGGTTAAAAAGTTGTGCCGGTGTAATTTGTGCCAATACTTATAGTTAAGGCATGACCAAATTAGCCATTGTTGTTAAATGTTATACAAAATGTACATTAAAATAGAATATAGGGGCATGATTTGAATTAGAAAAGCAATGACGCATCCAAAATTCATCATGTGGATATTTTTCTTTGCATCTGATTGTGATTTTGAAAGTCCCATTAACCCATGCTAATCGATTTGTATGCATTGTATATTACTAGGTTTGCCATATTCTATGAAATTGGCTGGATTGCCATTGGGAATTTTACTTTTGTTTGGAGTGGCCTTTGTTACCGGTAGGTAAAAATGTAATTGATTTCTTATCTAAAATATGAATAATGGTTTTTACTCACTTAAGATGAAATTTATATTGACAGTTCTACTCTGTCTTTTTTCGTTAAAATCTCTCAGTATTTCCGAATATTTTGGTTCATTTCACAATATTTATATTAAAATTCAAGACACTCTTTTCTTAGAACTCTTCAAGGTCGCGGGTGTTTGGGGTGTTACTTTCCTACTGCTGAGGAGGAGGAATCTGAGCAGAGGTGGTGAATTCCTATAAGTTGGGAAGTCCGTTGTTGTGGCTGCTGCTTCATATCCCCTCTATATTTATGGCCAAAACTTTTTAGACTGACACAAATTTTAGTTTTCACAAATTTTGCTCCTTCAATATTTTTCGTTCTGTTACTCAGATGTTTCTATGGCTACTAAAGTACAACTATCAGCATTTCTATCTATCTATTTTTTAAAACTTTTATTAACAAATACATCAAGTTAATGCAAAGTCTCAATATTTACAGCGTTTATTCTTAACTTTCAAGATTTTTGCAATTTGCCCTGGCAGCTGGAATACAGCTTCTGGGCCAAATCCTGACCTATGGCAACCCATTGTTACCCAATCAGGGCTTGGAGCGAATCACAATTTTCTTTGTTGTTTGTTCTCCTGCTTTTTGAGATTGACCACGGGTTCTCGATGAAATTGAGATCTGGGGAATTTTCTGTCCATGGTCCCTGTTGTTCTCAAAGCCACTTAGTTATCACTTTTGCCCTGTGATGTGGTCTCCATCATTCTCAAGGGGGCTTCATAAGAGAAAATAACTTTACCCTAGTCCTCTAAAGTCAAATCCCTGTACTTCCTGACAAGTTATTTTCTCTGATGAAACTGACTCACAATTTTGCCTAAGATCTCTGCCATGGAATAAAGAATGGGATCTAAGCATCCTCCAAGAGCAACTTGTCCCAACAATCCAGGATCAATTTTGTGATGCCCAATGCTTTTCCATCATGATGGAGACCATGTCACAAGGCAAATGTGATAACTAAGTGGCTCGTAGATTATAAAAAAAAAGGAAATTTTGGGCCAATGGCCAAAAAAACTTTCCCAGATCTCAATCCCATTGGGAACCTGTGGTCAATCCTCAAAACGTGGGAGGGAAAACAAAAACACAGAAATTCTGATAAACTCCAAGAATGGGTTAGACAAAAATACATGGTCATCAGTCGGAATTTTGCCCAGAAGCTGAGACTCAGCTGCCATGGCAAATGTCGGAAGTCTGGAAAAATAAGGGTCAACATTGTAGACATTGAGACTTTTCAAAAGCTTGATGTATTGGTTAATAGAAGCTTAAAAAGGTATGAAATGCTTATAATTGTACTTCAGTAACCATAGACACATCTGACTAATGATCTAAAAGCACTGAAGCAGCAAAACTTTTGTGAAAAACAGAATTTGAGTCAGTCTCAAGACTTTTGACCATGACTGTAGTACTGCTGAGAAACTGAATACTTGCTGCTAGGCTCCCTCATAAATTATGGCTGATGGTTTGGGGGTCTCACACCTTATTTTTATTTAGCTCTCGCACAACCTATATACACAACAGTACACATGTAATGAGTAATGAACACATAAAACACACTGGGAATGCTCTGGTGAGATGCCTTCTGATTGTCATGCTGTCATTTCCTCCATTTTAGAATATATACATAGATATTGCTTGCTGCTTATCTCAGAGCTGAGTTTTGCTCTCGGGCTATCTCGCGCTATGGTGTACTGCACAAACATCTCTCAGAGAAATTATCTTGCCATAAATGAGTTAGAGGTACAGATCCCGGTCTTCTCTCCATTTGTAGACCCTCAGGGCAACAGACAGAGGAGACAAGGGGACTGGAACTACAAATGTTACTCTGCTGAAAGGGTTTTAATTAATGGCTGTTAAGTCTCAAGTTAAAGAGCAAATAAATAATGTAAAAATAGTTAATCTGCCAAAAAAATGGCAAAAAAGCCACATATGTAAAAAATTAGTAATGTGCCAAAATAGAAAACGTGACAAAAACCCAGAAGGAAAACATGGCAAATAGTGACAAAATAAAAAAGAGAAGTGTGCCAGAAGAAAACATGTCAAAAATATGGCAAATATATAAAATAGTTATGTGCCATGAAGAAAACATGGCAAAAGTGCCAAATGCAAAAAATAGCAATGTGCCAGGAAAAAAAGCATAGCAAAAAAAGGAAAAATATAAAAAAATTTAATGTGCCAGGAAGTAAACATGTCAAAAGGTGAAAGATATATATATATATATATATATATATATATATATATATATATATATAAAATCTTGTATCAGGGAGAAAACAGCAAAAAGTAACAAACATAAAAAAAAGCTAAGAAAAAAACATGGTAAAGTTATACATGTAAAAAATATTACTGTCCAAGCAAAAAAACATGGAAGTTTGTAACACATGTATAAAAATAATAATGTGCCAGGAAGAAAATGTGGTAGAATGTGACAATTATAAAAAATAGCAATCTACCAGTAAGAAAATGCGGTCACCTAGGGGATAACAACTATGGCGTCTGTTGTGAGTTCTGTTTTTGGGCTCCCTCTGGTGGTTACTGATGGTACTGGGTGACTTGTCTTTCCTGGGTTTCTGGGTTCCACCTGATCCATCAGCATATGGGAGTTTCCTATTTGACCTGGCTTTGCTGGCATTTCCTCGCCGGTTATCAATGTATCCAGTGTGTCTTGTTACCTCTGCTCCCTGCTCCTAGAACCTTCTGGTCAAGCTAAGTTTGGATTTTCCTGTTTTGGTGTTTTGCTTTATTTGGTTTTTAGTCCAGCCTGCAGATATGTGGTTCTTGCTGCTGGTTGCTCTAGTGGGCTGAAATTGCTCCTCATGTACCATGAGTTGGCACATGAGTTCAAGTAATTTCAGGATGGTTTTTTGAAGGGTTTTTCGCTGACCGCGCAGTTCACTTTTGTATCCTCTGCTATCTAGCTTTAGCGGGCCTCATTTTGCTGAAACTGTTTTCATACTGCGTATGTGCTTTCCTCTCATTTCACCGTCATTATATGTGGGGGGCTGCTATTTCTGTGGGGGATTTCTCTGGAGGCAAGAGAGGTCTGTGTTTCTACTAATAGGGGAAGTTAGATCTTCGGCTGGAGCGAGACGTCTAGGATCATCGTAGGCACGTTCCCCGGCTACTTTTATTTGTGTGTTAGGTTCAGGGTCGCGGTCAGCTCAGGTTCCATCGCCCTAGAGCTTGTTTGTATCTGTGCTTGTCCTTTGGTGATCCCCTGCCATTGGGATCATGACAGTATAACCGGCCCACAAAGTGCTAATTGTATTGGCTGAAGTAGGAGGATAAGTAGTCTGAGGAAGTTTTTTTTTTTTTTCCTTCTCTTTCCCTCAGAGTTTGCTGCCTAGCCTTATTGCAGCCTGGCTACTTCCTCCTCCTCTTAATCTTTGAATGGCTCTGATCCCAGCTGTTTATCATGGACGTCCAGAGTTTGGCTTCCAGCCTGAATAATCTTGCCACTAAGGTTCAAAATATACAGGATTTTGTTGTACATGCTCCTATGTCTGAACCTAGAATTCCTGTCCCAGAGTTTTTTTCTGGAGATAGATCTCGTTTTCTGAATTTTAGGAACAATTGCAAGTTGTTTCTTTCTCTGAAATCTCGCTCCTCTGGAGACCCTGCTCAGCAAGTCAAGATAATTATATCTTTCCTGCGGGGTGACCCTCAGGATTGGGCATTTGCATTGGCACCAGGGGACCCTGCGTTGCTTAATGCGGATGCGTTTTTTCTGGCATTGGGTTTGCTCTATGAGGAACCTAACCAAGAGATTGAGGCTGAAAAAGCTTTGTTGGCCCTCTCTCAGGGGCAAGATGAAGCAGAAATTTATTGTCAGAAATTTCGGAAGTGGTCGGTGCTTACTCAGTGGTATGAGTGCGCTCTGGATGCAAAGTTCAGAGATGGCCTTTCTGAGGCCATTAAAGATGTTATGGTGGGGTTCCCTGCGCCTGCTGGTCTGAATGAGTCTATGACTATGGCTGTTCAGATTGATCGGCGTTTACGGGAGCGCAAACCTGTGCATCATTTGGCGGTGTCGTCTGAACCGTCACCTGAGATAATGCAATGTGATAGAATTCAGTCCAGAAGTGAACGGCAAAAGTATAGGCGGAAAAAAGGGTTGTGCTTTTATTGTGGTGATTCAGCTCATGTTATATCAGCATGCTCTAAACGCACAAAAAAGGTTGATAAGTCTGTTGCCATTAGTACTTTACAGTCTAAGTTCATTCTGTCTGTGACTCTGATTTGTTCATTATCATCCATTTCCGTCGATGCCTATGTGGATTCAGGCGCTGCCCTGAGTCTTATGGATTGGTCATTTGCCAATCGCTGTGGGTTTAGTCTGGAGCCTCTGGAAGTCCCTATTCCTTTGAAGGGAATTGACTCTACACCTTTGGCTATGAATAAACCTCAGTACTGGACACAAGTGACCATGCGTATGACTCCCGTTCATCAGGAGGTGATTCGCTTCCTGGTACTGTATAATTTGCATGATGTTCTAGTACTTGGTCTGCCATGGTTACAAACTCATAATCCAGTCCTTGACTGGAAAAAAATGTCTGTGTTAAGCTGGGGTTGTCAGGGGGTTCATGATGATGCACCTCCGATTTCTATCGCTTCATCTACTCCTTCTGAGATTCCTGTGTTTTTGTCTGACTATCGGGATGTTTTTGAGGAGCCTAAGCTCAGTTCGCTTCCTCCTCACAGGGATTGCGATTGTGCTATAAATTTAATTCCAGGCAGTAAATTTCCTAAAGGTCGTTTGTTCAATCTGTCAGTGCCAGAGCATACTGCTATGCGGGATTATGTTAAGGAGTCCTTGGAAAAGGGACATATTCGTCCATCTTTGTCCCCTTTGGGAGCAGGTTTTTTTTTCGTGGCCAAAAAAGATGGTTCCTTGAGGCCTTGTATAGATTATCGTCTTTTGAATAAGATTACCGTAAAATATCAGTATCCTTTGCCATTGTTGACTGATTTGTTTGCTCGCATTAAGGGGGCTAAATGGTTCACTAAGATTGATCTTCGGGGTGCGTATAATCTTATACGAATAAAGCAAGGTGATGAGTGGAAAACCGCATTTAATACGCCTGAGGGCCATTTTGAGTATTTGGTAATGCCTTTTGGACTTTCTAATGCTCCTTCAGTCTTCCAGTCCTTTATGCACGATATTTTCCATGAATATCTGGATAAATTTATGATTGTGTATTTGGATGATATTTTGGTTTTTTCTGATGACTGGGAGTCTCATGTTCAGCAGGTCAGGAAGGTGTTTCAGGTCCTGCGGGCCAATTCCTTGTTTGTAAAAGGCTCAAAGTGTCTCTTTGGAGTCCAGAAGATTTCTTTCTTGGGGTATATTTTTCCCCTTCTACTATTGAGATGGATCCCGTCAAGGTTCAGGCTATTTGTGACTGGACGCAGCCTACATCTCTTAAGAGTCTACAGAAGTTCTTGGGCTTTGCTAATTTCTATCGTCGTTTTATAACTAATTTTTCTAGTGTTGTTAAGCCTTTGACGGATTTGACTAAGAAGGGTGCTGATGTTGCTAATTGGTCTCCTGCGGCTGTGGAGGCCTTTCAGGAACTTAAGCGCCGGTTTTCTTCTGCTCCTGTGTTGCGTCAGCCAGATGTTTCGCTCCCTTTTCAGGTTGAGGTTGATGCTTCCGAGATTGGAGCGGGGGCGGTTTTGTCACAGAGAAGCTCCGATGGCTCAGTGATGAAGCCATGCGCGTTTTTTTCTAGAAAGTTTTCGCCGGCTGAGCGGAATTATGATGTTGGTAATCGGGAACTTTTGGCCATGAAGTGGGCATTTGAGGAGTGGCGTCATTGGCTAGAGGGTGCTAGACATCGTGTGGTGGTCTTGACTGATCACAAAAATTTGATTTACCTTGAGTCTGCCAGGCGTCTGAATCCTAGACAGGCTCGTTGGTCACTGTTTTTCTCTCGTTTCAATTTTGTGGTTTCATACCTGCCAGGTTCAAAGAATGTGAAGGCGGATGCTCTTTCTAGGAGTTTTGTGCCTGACTCCCTTGGAAATTCTGAGCCCTCTGGTATCCTTAGGGATGGGGTGATTGTGTCTGCTGTCTCCCCAGACTTGCGACGTGCTTTGCAGGAGTTTCAGGCGGGTAAACCTGATCGTTGTCCGCCTGAGAGACTGTTTGTTCCGGATAATTGGACCAGTAGAGTCATCTCCGAGGTCCATTCTTCTGCGTTGGCAGGTCATCCTGGAATATTTGGTACTAGAGACTTGGTGGCCAGGTCTTTTTGGTGGCCTTCCTTGTCGAGGGATGTGCGTTCTTTTGTGCAGTCTTGTGAGGTTTGTGCTTGGGCTAAGCCTTGCTGTTCTCGGGCCAGTGGATTGTTGTCACCTTTGCCTATCCCGAAGAGGCCTTGGACGCACATTTCCATGGACTTTATTTCGGATCTCCCTGTCTCTCAAAAAATGTCCGTCATCTGGGTTGTGTGTGATCGCTTTTCTAAAATGGTTCATCTGGTACCCTTGCCTAAGTTGCCTTCCTCCTCTGAGTTGGTCCCTCTGTTTTTTCAGAATGTGGTTCGTTTGCATGGGATTCCTGAGAACATCGTTTCTGACAGGGGATCCCAGTTTGTGTCTAGATTTTGGCGGACGTTCTGTGCTAAGATGGGCATTGATTTGTCCTTTTCGTCTGCATTCCATCCTCAGACGAATGGCCAGACTGAACGAACTAATCAGACCTTGGAAACTTATTTAAGGTGTTTTGTTTCTGCTGATCAGGATGACTGGGTTACCTTTTTGCCGCTGGCCGAGTTTGCCCTTAATAATCGGGCTAGTTCTGCTACCTTGGTTTCTCCTTTCTTTTGTAATTCGGGGTTTCATCCTCGTTTTTCCTCTGGTCAGGTGGAACCTTCTGATTGTCCTGGAGTGGACATGGTGGTGGATAGGTTGCACCGGATTTGGAGTCATGTGGTGGACAATTTGAAGTTGTCCCAGGAGAAGGCTCAGCAGTTTGCTAATCGCCGTCGCCGCGTGGGTCCTCGACTTCTTGTTGGTGACTTGGTGTGGTTGTCTTCTCGTTTTGTTCCTATGAAGGTCTCTTCTCCTAAGTTCAAGCCTCGGTTCATCGGTCCCTATAGGATCTTGGAAATTCTTAACCCTGTGTCGTTTCGTTTGGATCTCCCGGCATCGTTTGCTATTCATAATGTGTTCCATCGGTCGTTGTTGCGGAAGTATGAGGTACCTGTTGTTCCTTCGCTTGAGCCTCCTGCTCCAGTGCTGGTGGAGGGAGAATTGGAGTATGTTGTGGAGAAGATCTTGGATTCTCGTGTTTCCAGACGGAAACTCCAGTATTTGGTCAAGTGGAAGGGTTATGGTCAGGAGGATAATTCTTGGGTGGTTGCCTCGGATGTTCATGCTGATGATTTGGTTCGCGCTTTTCATAGGGCTCATCCTGGTCGCCCTGGTGGTTCTCGTGAGGGTTCGGTGACCCCTCCTCAAGGGGGGGGTACTGTTGTGAGTTCTGTTTTTGGGCTCCCTCTGGTGGTTACTGATGGTACTGGGTGACTTGTCTTTCCTGGGTTTCTGGGTTCCACCTGATCCATCAGCATATGGGAGTTTCCTATTTGACCTGGCTTTGCTGGCATTTCCTCGCCGGTTATCAATGTATCCAGTGTGTCTTGTTACCTCTGCTCCCTGCTCCTAGAACCTTCTGGTCAAGCTAAGTTTGGATTTTCCTGTTTTGGTGTTTTGCTTTATTTGGTTTTTAGTCCAGCCTGCAGATATGTGGTTCTTGCTGCTGGTTGCTCTAGTGGGCTGAAATTGCTCCTCATGTACCATGAGTTGGCACATGAGTTCAAGTAATTTCAGGATGGTTTTTTGAAGGGTTTTTCGCTGACCGCGCAGTTCACTTTTGTATCCTCTGCTATCTAGCTTTAGCGGGCCTCATTTTGCTGAAACTGTTTTCATACTGCGTATGTGCTTTCCTCTCATTTCACCGTCATTATATGTGGGGGGCTGCTATTTCTGTGGGGGATTTCTCTGGAGGCAAGAGAGGTCTGTGTTTCTACTAATAGGGGAAGTTAGATCTTCGGCTGGAGCGAGACGTCTAGGATCATCGTAGGCACGTTCCCCGGCTACTTTTATTTGTGTGTTAGGTTCAGGGTCGCGGTCAGCTCAGGTTCCATCGCCCTAGAGCTTGTTTGTATCTGTGCTTGTCCTTTGGTGATCCCCTGCCATTGGGATCATGACAGGCGTCATCATGTGCAATTACCCCGCACCCAACCAAACATAGTGGGCACAGCAATAATATACCTGTATAAGAAGGGTGCCAACATCTGTGCAAATGGTTATTATATGAAAAAAGATGACAAAAGGCTGCACAAGGGGAAAAATAGTGCACAACTATATAAAGGCAATGATTTGTAAAATGTGGAAAGAATATGCCACTCCTGATGTTGTAAGAAAATGTGATTTTGTCCTGGGCATCACATCCCTTTAATACACAGTGCTGTTTCACCTATGTAACAGTGTTCAAAGTCTGAAGAAGGTCTTGTTGACCGAAACGTCGTTTTGTTTTTCTGGATTTTGGTTCTCGTTAAAATCACTTTACTTTCAGTATCTAGCGTGCCGGATTCTTTCCTTATTTGATTCATGGAGTGGTACTGTATGTTTATACAGAGTGACGTATACTCCATCTACAGATTTGTAAAATGTATTAACTAATAAATCGACACAGACAAACAATGATAAACATTTTAAAAATAGACACAAATAAAATAAGGGTGCGTATAATAGTCTGAAATAAACCCCAACAACAGGCAACAAAATAAAGGTACTCGAGCCCCCCAAGATGAACAATAGTCAATACATATAATATAACTTGCATCCTCAGTAATTCCAGCAATTTGATAAAGGCAGATAACGAGAAAGAAAGCCGAAAGTGTTTGTTGCAAGTAAACTGCAATGTATAACCTCCCAAATAGAAAGTATTAATACAGGAAGACCTAGAGGAGGAATCGGTGTCGCCATGTGTATCGCTACCGCCAAGTGTATCGCGAATTGTTTGAATTCTTGATGTTCAGCAAATTCCTAAAATTCTTCTATATAGTGATGAGCAGATTGATTTGTGTTGAATTTCTTGAGTCTCAGTTTTTGTATTGTTACGGCCACCACTGGCCCCCTACACCGATCAAGGACAAAGGATGAGGCTGTGGCAGCAGGATCGGCAGCACCAAGTAACTAGTGCTGTGACTTCTTCATTCTGAGGTTTAGTGACTGCTGCAGTCAGACCCCCGACTATTCGAAAGTGACTTCAGATGATGGGAATATTGCTTTAAAAAAAAGGACAAAAAAAGTAAGCAAAAAAGTTTTCCCTGGACCCGATGATGCAGTATTACAGTGCCAAAATGCTTGTATTTCCTGCTGCCGCACTGTACAGAATACGTATGTAACAGATTACGCTTCGCCATCTGTTTTGCAGATTATTCGATGATACTGCTGATTAGGGGAGGTGAGATGTCGGGCACTAGCACTTATCAAGCACTTGTCAGCAGGACGTTTGGATCTCCTGGATATCTGCTGGCATCACTGCTGCAGTTTTTATATCCCTTTGCTGGTATGATTATTTTTGCTGCAATCATTTGATCTAGAAAAAAAAATTTGAAGATATGAAAACCAAATCAATTTCTAATCATATTATTATAATCAAAAGCAATTTTAACTGTAAAGTGTTGCAGAATACGGTAGCGCTATGTAAATAAAATTATTATTAATTTTTATTATGATGAGATATTTTACAACAAAAATCCTGCACTTCCCTTTAACCATTTTCTTCAGTTTCATTTTTCTTCAATTCATTTCCTTTTGGGTCCCTAAAAATAACATATCAATGACATATCAGTAGAAATAGCTGAAGAAGAACTTTTTTCCTTCTTTAAAGAGGACTTGATACCGAGGCAAAGGTGGCCAGTTACGGCCATTCTTTATTCCCACTGTTCCCCACCGTACGACATTTTTAAAAAAATTTTTAAATCCACTAAACGTTTCCAGAGATTTGGGCCTTTTTAGTCAGTGCTAATTTTCATGGTCTTTACAAAGGGGGCATTGCTCAAAGGATCCTCTTGGGCGTGTCTTAGGCTGCTCTGCTAAACTACCTTATAAGCAATGCCCCTGTATAAAGACCATAAAAATGAATGCTAAACATGAGGTCCATATCTCTGGAACTGTATGGTGGTATAAAAAAATACAACGGGAATAAAATAAGAGCAAAAAATAACCCTTTTTTGACCTGGTGACAATTCCTCTATAGGGTCACTTTAGACAACACTGGTAAACTGTGCTATGTCCAGTGCAGGTATTTAGGGGTCTGTGCTCGACACAAACAGAATTCTTATGCCATGCGCTGACCCCTCAGTCTTTGCACAAGTCATAATAGTTTAGCAAATTTTGACCACATCCGTTAATGCAGTGACAGTTTAGAAAAAGGTACTCGGGGCAGGGAGAAGCCACTGAGGACCTGCCTCTTGGACTACTTTCCCTAGTCCTATAATTTACGGGCCGCTCTTAGAAGTATGTTTTCCCTGAAATGCTGCAGGATTTCATAGTCAAACATTGCTGCCTGCAAAAACAGAGGTAGTGACTGATACCGGCTGCCCATGGTGCAGGCAGCATGAATCGACTATTCACGCTCAACAATATACTCAAGCGATAGTTCACCTTTTAAATGTTGACCACAAGTAAGTGTTGTGTAAACTGCTCACATATATTGTTTATATGGAAAAATACCTTTCCTCTAGGCATAACATATCCCTTGATGAGTGGAGCAAGAGATGGCCAGCTGTTATGAAAGGTAATTCAGTACCACAATGGACATAGAGGTCAGCGCACATACAGTGGCCTGGCAATAACCCAAAAAACAAGAACGAGCTCTGAGACGTGGGAACTCTGTTGACCGCAATCCCTAATCCTCTCCAACCACACTAAAGGCAGCCGTGGATTGCGCCTAACGCTGCCTATGCAACTCGGCACGGCCTGAGAAACTAGCTAGCCTGAAGATAGAAAATAAGCCTACCTTGCCTCAGAGAAATACCCCAAAGGAAAAGGCAGCCCCCATATATAATGACTGTGAGTTAAGATGAAAAGACAAACGTAGAGATGAAATAGATTTAGCAAAGTGAGGCCCAACTTTCTGAACAGAGCGAGGATAGGAAAGGTAACTTTGCGGTCAACACAAAACCCTACAAAAACCACACAAAGGGGGCAAAAAGACCCTCCGTACCGAACTAACGGCACGGAGGTACATCCTCTGCGTCCCAGAGCTTTCAGCAAGCAGTAAAAAACAAATAGACAAGCTGGACAGAAAAAAACAGCAAACAAATAGCAAAGAGGAACTTAGCTATGCAGAGCAGCAGGCCACAGGAACGATCCAGGAGGAAACAGGTCCAATACTAGAACATTGACTGGAGGCCAGGATCAAAGCACTAGGTGGAGTTAAATAGAGAAGCACCTAACGACTTCACCACATCACCTGAGGAAGGAAACTCAGAAGCCGCAGTACCACTTTCCTCCACCAATGGAAGCTCACAGAGAGAACCAGCCGAAGTACCACTTGTGAACACAGGAGGGAGCTCTGCCACAGAATTCACAACAGCCAGCCTTGCAAAGAAATATGATTTTGCGATACTCTATCTTATAACGTTTTGGCAATTTGTATATGGCAATTCCAACCACCTCTCCACTCAAAGCTGCGTGCATCAAGACCTCATTCATTGTATATAATATACATATCTTGGAATACCCCTTTAAAGGGAACCTGTCACCTGAATTTGGCGGGACTGGTTTTGGGTCATATGGGCGGAGTTTTCGGGTGTTTGATTCACCCTTTCCTTACCCGCTGGCTGCATGCTGGCTGCAATATTGGATTGAAGTTCATTCTCTGTCCTCCATAGTACACGCCTGCACAAGGCAAGATTGCCTTGCACAGGCGTGTACTATGGAGGACAGAGAATGAACTTCAATCCAATATTGCAGCCAGCATGCAGCCAGCGGGTAAGGAAAGGGTGAATCAAACACCCGAAAACTCCGCCCATATGACCCAAAACCATTCCCGCCAAATTCAGGTGACAGAGTCCCTTTAACCAAATTCAAGCAAAGGTTAACAAGTAGTGGGAGACATATTTGTACCAGCTTCATCGTTGATGAGGAAGTGTAACGAACTCTACCATTGCTGCCTCATTCTCTAAGTTATGTACAGACAAGACATATCAATAATGGCTAATTGGGTAGCTGTAAAGATAAGAGAGTAGATCCACGGGACTCTGGACCATGGCTGGTGGATGGGAGTCCTGTGAACTGCCTCTTACCTTCTTGTATCCCTAGGGCTTCTTCTAATTAGAAAGCCTGGTGTGACATCAGACTGGGCCTAGAAATGCGATGAGGCACCATGGATTCAGGCAAGTAGGAGATGGTTTGTAGGGTCCACCTGCCAGGGACTACTGACTTGGTCGCTGGATCAGGGTCCTGAGAATCGATTTGCTGATCTCTAGTTATTTGGTGATCACCTGTGGCAAGTGATTGGCTCAAAGTTTTAATCAGTTGCAATGAAACTCTAGGAATGGTTAAAAGGATCTATGAAATTGATTTGTCTACTAATGGTGGCCTTCAATACTTTTCAGCAATGATCAGCTACAATATCATCACAGGAGACATCTTGCCAAAAATATTTCAAAGAATCCCAGGTGGTGAGTTTCCTTGAACATCTTCACAGCTGTCATGTCCTCCCTGAGATTTTATGGGTAGATGTCTATCACATGTGAAGAAACTGTTGAATATTATTTTATTTGCGGAATAGTTAAAAAAATTAACTGTGTCTGTACTCACCTATGATGTGTTAAGAGCTTATGATTTCTACTAGATTGTGGCCCGATTCTAACGCATCGGGTATTCTAGAATATGCATGTCCCCGTAGTATATGGACAATGATGATTCCAGAATTCGCGGCAGACTGTGCCCGTCGCTGATTGGTCGAGGCAACCTTTAGGACATCATCGTCGCCATGGCAACCATTATGACATCATCGTCGCTGTGCCCGTTGCTGATTGGTCGAGGCCTGGCGGCCTCGACCAATCAGAGACGCGGGATTTCCAGGACAGACAGACAGACAGAAAGACAGACAGACAGACAGAAAGACAGACAGACAGACAGAAAGACAGACAGACGGAAAAACCCTTAGACAATTATATATATAGATGTGCTTATAAAAAGAAATAACATTTGGTTGTAACTTATAATAAAGGCAGAAAAATTCTAACAAAACTTTCAGAAAAAAGAGTTAATGCAGCCAAAAGCATCCCAGAATATTTAAATATGACCAAAAGCTTCCTAGGAGATGGAGATCTTAGTTTTATACTGTCATACTGAGGTATTCTAGTCTATAAAAGAAGCTATCATATGATCGCAGGTGCAAAAAATGAAGTTTAAAAAAATATTTTTAAAATATAAATCCACCCTTAAAAAATAAAAAAACACAAGAAAATAAATATATGAAAAATGTATGTATCCCAAAATGGTATTGACAAAAACTTCAGCTAGCCTCACAAAATAACAAACCCTGACACAGCTCGATTGACAGAAAAAATTAAGGTAATAATTTATGGGTCTCAAAAAAGGGAGCATAAACCAATTTTTTTTTTTTTAAGAAGAATCATGTTTTCTGGTCATTTAACCACACTTGGACTTTTTTTCCCCATTTTTCAGAATGTTGTATGGTAAAATAAATGATGTAAAATCTACAACTCGCCCTAATATGATTATACCAACACAATAATCGCCACCTTGAGGTACAGTATCTATCAGCATTAACCTTTTGCCCTCCTACTAGAATTTGCAGTAACCAAAGTTTTCACTATAGGATTAACTTTTTTTAGGGATAAATCCTTCTACTTCTTACTTGCCTAACGCATTGATTTAAATGTAAGGATATTTACTAATCCCCCCTTTTTCTTGCAAATTGGGCTAAGGTTTTTTGGGGGCTGGATATATATGTTTGAATAACTCACTTGGAAGCTGATTTGCTCCTTAAGTGTTTTTGATTATTATTGTTATAATAATATCTTTGACTATTTTAATTGAGCATTTATAAAATGTATACATTTTTTATGGCATGTAGCTTCCATTTCCCTTTATTTGATGCTTGATCTTGTTGGAAGCGCCAATTAGGCAATTTAATAATTTTTGATGATTACAATAATATAAAAGTTCTGTCTTTTCGAAGAAGAGGAGGAAAACATGAATGCTCAAAAATGGAAAATAAAGAAAAGGTTACGATGCACCAAAATTGATGAAATATTGTGAGTCACTTCGATAAATTTGGTGCAAATAATGACAACGTCACCTCAATTAAGACTTTATTCAAAAAGTCCCCTTGTGATAAAGTCCCGTTAGTGTTTTCTCAATGTAAGGCTGGCTTCTTAAAAATGTCTTAGCTTCTCCTACCCATTAAATAGTGTAATACGGACAGCACATAGATGACATCCATGGGTTGCCCATTTTTTTTTACGAGGCCATTGACTTATATTAACAAGCAAAAAAGCACAACCAACTACTGGAATACCACACAGTTAAAATAGTTTATAAATAAAGGTAATCCATAGTCAGACTATTAGGTACAAAAAGGACCCACTAAAGTCAAATAGAACCACGCCACAGAACGAAATAGTGGAAAAATAGTCCAAATAACGTAACGAATATATATAATGCAATAAAGTATATTAAATAGTACAAAAGGTAATAAACAAAGACAGGACTCAAAAAGTGGTGAATCAAGCCACGGCACAAATGGTAGAAGACCGCCCAAATATCACAACAGTAAAAGCAAGACCATTATAAATAGCGTCAATACAAATGTAAATATCCTGCTTCCAGTAAAATACCAAGTGGCGTGTGATCAGGGCACATGCAATCTCCCGCCCTCCCCGACGCGCGTTTCGGAAGAGAAACTTCCTTCTTCAGGGGGCGTGCCGCAAAGAACACCAGGGGAAAATATATACAGCGAACTTCCGGAAGTTCCTGCGCGTGTCAGTCGGCCGAATATATTGGCAACTTTGATCCACAACATAGATCAAAATATGGTAAGTTTGAGGTATTTCTGCAGACAACTGGTCTGCATAAAAATACAGACATTTGAGCAGCACCATAGACTATAATAAGTATGTAGTTTATTACTGGAAAACCAAGACAGAATCCTAGTATGGAGAAAATGTCACGTGTGAAACTGCCCTAGCTAAAGAACCTAATTAAAATATACATAAAATATAAATTCTGTTCCTGGAAGGACTGTGTTTCACATGCTGGGCAGCAAATCGGAACCCAACAGAAAACAGGGCAGCGTCTCAAGAGCAGATCTACGTCCTAGATAGGGGGTAATGACGGCTCTACCTTTTATTAGAGAGGCAGACAGTCAACTTTAGATAGAGGCAATGTATGTAAGATGGGAGAGGAATTACCGGAAATTATAATCTTGTAGTCCAAACACTGGCAGTATTAAGGTGCAGAACAGGCAGGGCAAGATACTAAGCAGAAAAATAATGACTTCTGCTCTTCGCTATGGTGGTATAATCTGGTGTGTCTTTTCACACGTATAGTTAGTTTCTTAGCTTTTTATACCATTTTAAAGTATAAAGAAGAAAAACTGCCCATTTCAAATTATAAAACTTGTTCTGAACTTTTTTTGCATGCAGTTACTCCAGGAAGCATACTCGCTGATCGCCGCTTCGCTATCTTGAGCACTACGGTCGTTATTACTCTTCCTATTGCATTATACAGAAATATGCAACGTCTGGGAAAGGTATTGATATACATTTTTTATAGAGCTATGATTCTTGCTGAAAGTGTTTATGAGTTGTGTGTATTCAAGTTGCTTAATCATCAGAGATCATATGTCTTAGTAAAGGTTCCTCTGAAGTTCTCCGTTACCAGAATTAGTTACATCTCAACCCGGTTTAGACTAAAGATCAGAACTGACCAAAGCTGGCCACACACATATGATGGCCCATGTCGGATAGCTTGTTCAGCCCTCGGGTATGCCTTCTGACTCCTTCTTACACATGAATATTCTGAGAAAGCCGGTGCCAGATAGCTCTGACAGTGGCTTATCTCTTGAAGAACAAATGGGTCAGGCGTTAAAATTAATGCTGCTGAACTTTGACCTTCCCCGACATCAGTCGGGTCCCTATACACATTAGATTGTTGTCGATCTTGGCCATATTGGTGGTTTTGGACAACTTTTGTCTAACGTGTATGGAACCTTAAGGCTGATACTAAAACTAATGTAGGTGTCTGTATATATTAATCAATTGTCACCTTATTATGGAGTTCTGACTTAATTGAGGGTGGTCCCAGACCTTTAAAAATTAACCAGTGTGGCTACAAAGAACTTTGCTCCTTCCTAAGGACCTGGCACAAGCACACCCCACAAAAGCAGTCTATTGAATTTAATGGATAATATGCATTTCTTTATTTTGCCTGTGATGGTGCGGCAACAAAAATGGAACACTTGGTGCCAGTCCCCCAACATTTTGCAGCTATGTACTCGGGGTAAAATCCTGCAGGTAGTTTATTATTATTATTATTTATTTCTATAGCACCATTGATTCCATGGTGCTGTACATGAGAATGGGCTACATACAAGTTACAGATATCACTTACAGTAAGCAAACTAACAATGACAGACTGATACAGAGGGGCGAGGACCCTGCCCTTGCGGGCTTACATTCTACAGGATTATGGGGAAGGAGACAGTAGGTTGAGGGTTGCAGGAGCTCCGGTGTTGGTGAGGCGGTAGCTTCAGTAGTGGTGAGGAGGCAGCGGGGTCATTGCAGGCTGTAGGCTTTCCTGAAGAGGTGGGTTTTCAGGTTCCGTCTGAAGGATCCCAATGTGGTTGATAGTCGGACGTGTTGGGGCAAAGAATTCCAGAGGAATTATGTATATGAAAGAAGACAATGCCTTGTGGGGTCCTGATGAATAGGGTGGGCTTAGGAGCTGAGTCCTCGCCATACATGGCAGGTACCAACTGCAGTATACAGCTGGCAACAGCCTGTAGCTTCTACAATTGGAGCTCTCTCAGGACCATGCAGGTTAACCCCCTTAGATGTGGTGGTCAATTTCAACCACACCATCTAAGCGGTTAGATAGAGATGATCAGATGATCTTCTGTCCCTGTCATCTCTACACCCACTCTTACCTCTGAGCCAATGCTGTCTTTCTGGCTGTCTGTACCCTAGGGAAGGTCTCCAATGTCAGCTATGTCAATACTCCTATGAAGCCTAGCCTTCCTCAGGATCAAAATATTAAGTCATACGTTGAACTCAATGGACTTCTGTCTTTTGGTAACCATAACACTTTGAAACTATCTAGCCCTTAGAGTGGACAACATAAAAAAAATCAAGAAAATCAGTTTTTCAAATGCCAAATATCTGTTACCAAAGTGCAATGTAATGGTGTCAGTCCATGTAATCTGAATGTGAATAGATTATGTTTTGCCCCCTGTAGGTTTCTCTCATGTCCCTAGTCTTTACAGTAATCGTCCTGCTGATAGTTATCACTCGATCATCATCATTAGCTGCGACAATGTAAGTCTTCACTTTCTTCATAATGTAAATTAATACATTGAATATCGGCATGTAACTTCCTACAATAAACAAGACATTGTAATATTTTATGTGACAGTACAGGGATCATAGGTTACATGGATTTATTGGCTGAAATGTAGAGACTTCTTTGTCTAAATTTCACGTTCATAGTTGCCAACAGTCCTGAATTTGACCTGACTGCCCCAATTTTTCAGATCCAATCCTGGCAAATTCAACACTGTCTCTGGTCACAGGTTGGCGGGCTATAGTTCATGTAAACTCCGTCTAAAAGTGGCGTGGACGGTTTGAGGGCATTAATCCTGAATGAGGACTGAGGGTTCTTTATCAACGTCTCTATTCCTCCAAAACCAATATTTGTAAATGTCCGAATCGTTTTATTTTTCTCCTGAGTTTTTATCCTTAAATGATCTCTTCTTCCGAGTTTTTCAGCACAATAAGCATGCTCGTTTTTTTGCAAAACGTTCGGAATTGAAAACATTCATACAGTTTAAAGTATCAGCAATGGTGTCCTTGTTGTCATGGAAATATAACATACTGAGAATTATTTTGTCAGATATAAACAATCATTGTTTCCTAAGAAAAGAACCAAATTCAAGGACAATCCTGGAACATATGTTGCAGTGGTAGCACAACTCTTAATCTTGAAAGTTACTGAAGAGGGACACATACAGAAATTTTTATTTTATGTTAAGTCTTTTCCCCAACCTTTCCCTGTCCTTTACATGTGTACACATAGGAACATTGTTCATAGTGAAGCCCTTTAGTGTTTCCACACAGTGAAACACCCTTATCATTACTGCCATGGCACAAAAAACACAGTAGAGTGCCCCGTGAGTGCCCCACACGGTATAATGCAGAATAAAATATCTCATTGCAACTCTACACAGTACTATGCCCATACAGCCCCCAAACATAATATGATGCCCACAACACAGTATGATGCCTTCACAGCACCCACACACAGTATAATGTTCCAGAACCCCCACACACACAGTGCGATGACCACCACAGCTTCCCACATAGTATGATGCCCCTAAAGCAGCCCTCCAACACGGTATGATGTCTCCACACGGTATTATGCCCCCAACCACCCTACACAGTATAATGCCCCCACACAGTATTACATAGTAACATAGTAACATAGTTAGTAAGGCCGAAAAAAGACATTTGTCCATCCAGTTCAGCCTATATTCCATCATAATAAATCCCCAGATCTACGTCCTTGTACAGAACCTAATAATTGTATGATACAATATTGTTCTGCTCCAGGAAGACATCCAGGCCTCTCTTGAACCCCTCGACTGAGTTCGCCATCACCACCTCCTCAGGCAAGCAATTCCAGATTCTCACTGCCCTAACAGTAAAGAATCCTCTTCTATGTTGGTGGAAAAACCTTCTCTCCTCCAGACGCAAAGAATGCCCCCTTGTGCCCGTCACCTTCCTTGGTATAAACAGATCCTCAGCGAGATATTTGTATTGTCCCCTTATATACTTATACATGGTTATTAGATCGCCCCTCAGTCGTCTTTTTTCTAGACTAAATAATCCTAATTTCGCTAATCTATCTGGGTATTGTAGTTCTCCCATCCCCTTTATTAATTTTGTTGCCCTCCTTTGTACTCTCTCTAGTTCCATTATATCCTTCCTGAGCACCGGTGCCCAAAACTGGACACAGTACTCCATGTGCGGTCTAACTAGGGATTTGTACAGAGGCAGTATAATGCTCTCATCATGTGTATCCAGACCTCTTTTAATGCACCCCATGATCCTGTTTGCCTTGGCAGCTGCTGCCTGGCACTGGCTGCTCCAGGTAAGTTTATCATTAACTAGGATCCCCAAGTCCTTCTCCCTGTCAGATTTACCCAGAGGTTTCCCATTCAGTGTGTAATGGTGATATTGATTCCTTCTTCCCATGTGTATAACCTTACATTTATCATTGTTAAACCTCATCTGCCACCTTTCAGCCCAAGTTTCCAACTTATCCAGATCCATCTGTAGCAGAATACTATCTTCTCTTGTATTAACTGCTTTACATAGTTTTGTATCATCTGCAAATATCGATATTTTACTGTGTAAACCTTCTACCAGATCATTAATGAATATGTTGAAGAGAACAGGTCCCAATACTGACCCCTGCGGTACCCCACTGGTCACAGCGACCCAGTTAGAGACTATACCATTTATAACCACCCTCTGCTTTCTATCACTAAGCCAGTTACTAACCCATTTACACACATTTTCCCCCAGACCAAGCATTCTCATTTTGTGTACCAACCTCTTGTGCGGCACGGTATCAAACGCTTTGGAAAAATCGAGATATACCACGTCCAATGACTCACCGTGGTCCAGCCTATAGCTTACCTCTTCATAAAAACTGATTAGATTGGTTTGACAGGAGCGATTTCTCATAAACCCATGCTGATATGGAGTTAAACAGTTATTCTCATTGAGATAATCCAGAATAACATCCCTCAGAAACCCTTCAAATGTTTTACCAACAATAGAGGTTAGACTTACTGGCCTATAATTTCCAGGTTCACTTTTAGAGCCCTTTTTGAATATTGGCACCACATTTGCTATGCGCCAGTCCTGCGGAACAGATCCTGTTGCTATAGAGTCCCTAAAAATAAGAAATAATGGTTTATCTATTACATTACTTAGTTCTCTTAGTACTCGTGGGTGTATGCCGTCCGGACCCGGAGATTTATCTATTTTAATCTTATTTAGCCGATTTCGCACCTCTTCTTGGGTTAGATTGGTGACCCTTAATATAGGGTTTTCATTGTTTCTTGGGATTTCACCTAGCATTTCATTTTCCACCGTGAATACCGTGGAGAAGAAGGTGTTTAATATGTTAGCTTTTTCCTCGTCATCTACAACCATTCTTTCCTCACTATTTTTTAAGGGGCCTACATTTTCAGTTTTTATTCTTTTACTATTGATATAGTTGAAGAACAGTTTGGGATTAGTTTTACTCTCCTTAGCAATGTGCTTCTCTGTTTCCTTTTTGGCAGCTTTATTTCGTTTTTTAGATAAAGTATTTTTCTCCCTATAGTTTTTTAGAGCTTCAATGGTGCCATCCTGCTTTAGTAGTGCAAATGCTTTCTTTTTACTGTTAATTGCCTGTCTTACTTCTTTGTTTAGCCACATTGGGTTTTTCCTATTTCTAGTCCTTTTATTCCCACAAGGTATAAACCGCTTACAGTGCCTATTTAGGATGTTCTTAAACATTTCCCATTTATTATCTGTATTCTTATTTCTGAGGATATTGTCCCAGTCTACCAGATTAAGGGCATCTCTAAGCTGGTCAAACTTTGCCTTCCTAAAGTTCAGTGTTTTTGTGACTCCCTGACAAGTCCCCCTAGTGAAAGACAGGTGAAACTGTACAATATTGTGGTCGCTATTTCCTAGATGCCCGACCACCTGCAGATTTGTTATTCTGTCAGGTCTATTAGATAGTATTAGGTCTAAAAGTGCTGCTCCTCTGGTTGGATTCTGCACCAATTGTGAAAGATAATTTTTCTTGGTTATTAGCAGAAACCTGTTGCCTTTATGGGTTTCACAGGTTTCTGTTTCCCAGTTAATATCCGGGTAGTTAAAGTCCCCCATAACCAGGACCTCATTATGGGTTGCAGCTTCATCTATCTGCTTTAGAAGTAGACTTTCCATGGTTTCTGTTATATTTGGGGGTTTGTAACAGACCCCAATGAGAATTTTGTTACCATTTTTCCCTCCATGAATTTCGACCCATATGGACTCGACATCCTCATTTCCTTCGCTAATATCCTCCCTTAAAGTGGACTTTAGACAAGACTTTACATAGAGACAAACCCCTCCTCCTCTTATGCCTTTCCAGCACCGTCACACAGTGTAATGCCCCCGCAGCCCCCTACACACAGTATGATGGCTGCACAGCTTCCCACACAGTATAATGCCCCCACACAGTATTTTACCTTCCCAGCACCCCCACACCGTATAATGCCCCAGTACCTCCCACACACAGTATGATGCCTAAACCGCAGCCCCACACATTATATTGTCCCATCAGCCCCCACACACAATATGATGCCCCCACAACTCCCAACACAGTATAATGCCGCCACACAGTATTATGCCTTCACAGCACGCCCACACAGTTTAATGCCCCAGTACCCTCCCACACACAGTATGATGGTACCCACAGCTCCCCACATAGTATGTGGGAAATGTACCGTGGGGGCAGCATAATGCTGGGGCATTATACTGCCCCCACGGTACATTTCCTACACACATTAATGTGATGCCCCAGGGTCCTGGTCATCACAGTGGCATTGCTTTCCTCACGGGGAGAGTGATGTCACGCTTGGAAGCGATGAAGGATCTCTTTTACCAGGTAATCACATACACACAACACGTTCATACTCCTGGCCAGAAGGGGGAGCTCTAAACCTGGTTTAGGGTGAACTCCCCTATAAATAGATTCTGGTTTGGAGGGAAAGAGTCAGTGAGTGCCAGACAGCAGTCTGAGACAGACAGAGGAGAGAACAGACAGACATAGAGTGTCAGAAGGTCTGAAGGGACCCTGTAATCTGAGGTACTTCAGCCCCTGGAGAAAGAGAACAGAAGGAAAGAACAACTTGTGGAAAGTGTGCAGGAGAGAAAAGGCACAGGAGAGTGACACCAGGGGAGCAGAGCAGTAATTTGGCTACCTCCCTGGCTAGCGCAGATTCCGGTAGCCGGAAGACCGAGGCCGAGTCGGTCTCTAAGGGACATAGATGAAACCGTCAGGACAGCTGAACTGCAAGTTACCAGTCCGCATTTCACCCAGGAGGCACAGTGATACATAGAGCCCGAGTCATGATAGAGACCCTATAAAAAGGCACCTGTCATACGGGTTTGTGTCCTAACCTATATGTGGACAGAGAGGAACTGTGAGGACCTTATTAGAAGCCATAGGCCGTAAGGGACTACAACACCACCACGCTTTGAGGAAGGCTTTCATCTCCACCTGGTAAAAGGGACTCTGGATTCGCTTCCAAGCCGACTGGACTCTGCCTGTCCCTGTGATCTGGTGCCCTGCACTGCGGTTGCCTGAAGCTACAGTAAACCAGGTAAAAGATTGCAAACATGTGTCCTCATTCTTCACTGCACCATTCACTATCTCCATCTACACACGGGAGCCCTGGGGACATACTTCACCTGTGGGAAGTTATACCATCTAGCTGCCATACCATCACCCCAGAGGACCTCTTTTAGCAGCATCAGTCCCTACTGACAATACCACAGGTGGTGTCACAAACATGAACTTTAATCAATTTTCCTTTTCCATGGGCACCCATGGCCACGGACCCGGTACCGAGTACCTCACGGCCCTAGCGGGCGTTCCACTAATAATGCCCTCATTTCCTCCCACTCAGTTTGTTACCCTTATAGTCCCACACACATAGTATGATGCCCATCACAACTCCACCATACATTATGATTCCCCCTACAATACCTCCCCCATACAGCATGATGCCCCCACAGTCCACTTGCTGGTCCTCATACAAGCATCCTACTTGACTGCATACCTGCTCCTCAACTACCTAGCTGCTCTCTACTGTCACTTCACGCGACCTGATAATGTCACATGACTGATAGTCCATCAGTCTTTATAAGGACTGAAAGTTGCCGCATGGATCTGACAGCTTTCTGCTCCCCCGTTGTGTTCAATTGTATCTGTTGTAAGCTGTTCTCCAGGACCAAGCAGTGGCTGCTACACATTGAATAGAGCTACATAGTGCAGCTCCAGAGTGCTTGCATCTGACCACTGTCGGTGCTTATCACAGCAGATCAGTGGAAGTGATGGTATCAGACCTCCACTGATCTTATATTGATGACCTATCCCAACAATGTCAATTAGCAATAATATTTGACCAGATAACCCCTTTAATTGTGAAATGAAAGAAAATTAAAATTGCTAGTTTCTTACGAAGCACCAAACACTGAGATATCCCAATAGAATAGCTCCTATTCATATGCCCTGTTAGGCTACATGGATGTCATTTGGTCACGACTCCCCTATAAGCCAAAGAAAAGAAGGCAGCCAAAATGTTCAACTATTTGAAGAAGGAGCAAGATGGTGAGAGCAGACTTATTTTACCATAGCCCTAATATTTTGAGCAGCTGAATTAGCGTGCACATAGTTGAAAAATAAAAAGAGTGAATAAAGATATACAAAGAATAGAATATAATTAATCTTACCAGCAAGTATATCATTCCAAATAAAAGCATCAGAATTCTATGTAGCCTGTTTTAGACGTTGTTCTCAACAGTCACCACAAGAGGGCAGCAACTTTAAGGCTTTTTCTTAAGACTTCCCTAGTTGAAAGGAGAATAAATCCCGCTTGTTTGTACAGATTACTTTGTACTTTGAAAGTCACGAATGCCGCAAAACAAGTCACTGACATTGAGCAGAAAAAAGTTGTTTTCTTTCTTTTTTTTCTTTTTTTTTTTTTTTAAATTGGAGTTATCTGACTTTTTTTGTTTTTCTCTCAATAGGAACATATAGAAAATGCACAATTAATAGCAATTACTTAATTTGAAATTATTGCGAATGCAAAAAAAAAACCCACTATAATGACAACACATAGATTTTATCATTGATTCAGCTTTGAGAAGACGATAACACATTCCGTGAAGGTGCCACAAATCCACTTTAGATAGGTATTTCCCAAACATGAATTACACTGATAGCTTATTCCTTCCGACAATTGTATACAAATGTATTTGTCATAGACTATGATAGAAGAAAATAAAATGCTGCTAGAAGCCAGTAGTGTTCAGCCCACGCTGCTGAAACTACGCATTCATCTGACATTTACTTAAAGGGGACCTGTCACCAAGTTAAAGCTGTTCATTTTTTTGCTCGTATTTTATTCCTGCGTCTCCTCTGAGTATTTTACTTTTTATCTTTTTAGAATCCGCCGTACAGTTCCAGAGATAAGAGCTTTTTAACTTGTATGATCTTTACTAAGGGGGCGTGACTCACAGGGTAATAATGCGCAGCAGCCTAAAGACACGCCCCCAGAGATACCTGGGAGCCACGCCTCCCTGTAAAAATCATTAACATTAACACTAAAGAAAAAGGTCCATATCTCTGGAACCGTTCAGCGGTTTAAAAAAAAAATAAAACTCGGAATACTCAGGGGAGCAGCGGCAGTAAAATAAGAGCAAAAAACTGAACACTTTTGATCTAGTAATTGGTTTTCTTTAATGTATATGGGCAACAATGGTGAGCGAGTGTGCGCTGTTGATGTCTTATGTGAGCATTCTCGGCTGTTATCGGAGCATCTGGGCGTGCTCGTATATTATGTCCGAGTCCCAGCGGCTGCATGATTTGTGGCTGCCTGAACAAATGTGGACATTTTCTATATGTTAGGGAATCCTCACATGTGTTCAGGCTGTCTAACATCCACAAATCATGCAGCCGCTGTGACTTGAACATAGTATACGAGCATGCCCAAATGCTTGGATAACAGCCGAGCATGCTTGGAAAACACATTATGCGAGTACGTTCGCTCTTCATCATTATTGGGCACCTAAATTTGACAAATGGTGTGATGGTGCACAGTCTATACTATACAACTAAAGAATGGAATACTGACGTGTAGCGGACAAATAGAGACCTTTGGAAATTTTGACATCCATTGAATGACTAGTAGTGATGATGGAGTGTGATCGTTACTCCAGATTTCTGAGCATGCTTGGGTGTTCTCCGAGTATCTTGGGCGTGCTCATATATTATGTTCAAGTCCCCGTAGCTGCATGATTTGTGGCTATTAGTCAACCTGAATACATGCAGGGATTGCCTGTTCGTTAGGGAATCCCCCCATATATTCAAGCTGTCTAGCAGTCGCAAATCATGCAGCTGCGGGAACACAAACATAAAACACGAGCATGCTCAAGATACTCAGGGAACACCCGAGCATGCTTGGAAATCTCGAGTAACAAGAACACTTGCTCATCACTAATGACTAGGAGTTCTATAAGGCCTGTCCCACACGTCTAGATAATTCCAGTACCGGAAAAATCGGTACCGGAATTATCCGTGTCCGTGTGTCCGTGTGCTCACGTGGCACATCAGTGTGGCACACGTGCGGCATCCGTGTGCCGCCTGAGGACCACACGGACCGTGCAGGAGAGACAGTGCTACACTAAGCGCTGTCCCCCCTGCGTGGTGCTGAAGCCGGCATTCATCTCTTCTCCCCCGCAGGAGAGAAGAGATGAAAGATCAAGTTTTTGTTATTTTTTGTTAAAAATAAAGTTTGCTGGTGAGCTCCCGCACCCCATCCCCCGTGCGCCGCCTGGCCCCTTGCATAGAAATACTCACCCGCAATGTCTCCTCTCTCCTCTCAATGCTGGCAGCTTCTCCTGTATGAGCGGTCACGTGATGCCGCTTATTACAGTGATGAATATGCAGCTCCACCCCTATGGGAGGTGGAGCCGCATATTCATCACTGTAATGTGCAGCACCACGTGACCGCTCATACAGGAAGAGCTGCGACGCTGAGAGGATGGAAGCGCCGAAGGAGCTGGGTAAGTATTTTAATGCCAGCGGGCGCACAGGGGGTGGGAGAGGGGAGATTACCAGGAACTTTATTTTAAAAACAAAAAAAATTTAAAAAAAAGATTTTTCATTCCTTCTCTCCAGCGAACTGGAGAGAAGAAATGAATGGGGCTTCAGCACCACAAGCTGGGGGGACAGAGCTTACAGTAGCGCTGTCTCCTGCACGGCACATGGACTGCACACGGACAGCATCCATGTGCGGTACGTGTTTTACACGGACCCATTGACTTTAATGGGTCCGTGTGATCCGTGCATTCCCACAAACACTGACATGTCTCCGTGCTTTTCAAACGGACACACGGTCCGTGAAAACACGCTGACATGTGCAGAGACACATTGATTTTAATGTGTCTACGTGAGTCAGTGTCTCCGGTACGTGAGGAAACTGACACCTCACGTACCGGGCCCACTGACGTGTGAAACCGGCCTAAAACAGGAATTTGAACCTACTCCGATGACTTGATGCTTGTGGGCTCCAATGCAAAATCTCTAACAACTAGCGCCGATCTTTAATAGTACTAGACTTCTCCTGTGGACCAAGTGGACCTGATGGATGACTGTAGACTTCAAGGTCCAGGTGCGAGTGCAATTCCTGAACTCACAGTAGTTCCACGCTTGCTTGCCCCTGACTATATATAATAATTCAGCTTCATTTTAACACAGCCTTTCCTCTTCTCTCCAGACACTCCCTGATCAGATGGCTCATTTACGAGCCTCGACTACCAGCTTGTATGGACTGAACCAGCAAATAGTAATGGAAGCCTCAGTCTATATCTCTATTGGCCGCTATTAAAACATTGCTAGATTTTGCTGCCAATTAAATTTTGTTGGTGACAGAGGAATAAATATGTAACACAAACAGTTCTAATACTACCAAAATACAATGCTTCCTTATAGTAATAGTTAACAAGGGTGAAGGTGGTCGGGAACTGTTTTTTAAATTGTTTTTATCAGATGCTGGTACAAAGTTTGGAGCCGCCCCCTGAATGGTGCCGCCCTAGGCACTTGATCTGCAGTCTCTAGTGATAATAATGCAGCCATACAATTCTGCTTCTTCTAGCGGTGTGCGGTCCTCTTACAACTATAACCTGATAATCCCTAGATCCCACCAAGGCACAATGTCTAAAAGCGGTGATAGCTCTGCAAGCACTAAAGGCTTAGCAGCTAAGTTGCTAGATTTGGAATCATAGTGATAGTTACATTGATTTCTTCAATCAAAAATAAGGAGTTAGGAAAGATCATCATGTAATGAAGCTAGTAGAAATTCCTGTGAATCACACTGATGGCTTGGGTTTTTGCCTCTTTTTCAACACAAGGCCTAATTGTGACATCCATTTATTATGCAGGATGGTAACAAATATTAATGTTGAATATACAAAGTAAAATCAATTTGAATAATTACTGCTGCTGGCCCTTTAAGAAACCAGTAAGTCATTATAAAAAAAAAATAATAATAATAATGGTCTGAGCTTTTCCATATCAGAGAATTCTCTTTGATTTGTGGGTTTTATATCCGGTGTTGTCGTCAGCTGATAGAACAGCCCGAGTAAAACCAAATAGCAGCTAACTGTGGGAAAAACCTGCCCTGAAAAACACAGCTTGGGAATCAAAGAGCAGAATGTTTTGCTTGAGTGGGCTGCAAGTGGGAAATTCGAGGAAATAGGAGATACAGTAAATAACGAATGATTTTCTCTTTCGTTTTAATTTTTATTTTCACATAGAATCTCACGAAATGTTTGGGCATTTAGACACTGACTGTATTTGTGTCAATGTATCACTCGCTCGCTATGAATTTCTAGTATTCACCTACTGATTCCAAAAAGCGTGTCCTTTTGGCATCAAGGTTTTTGCATTCACAATGCAGAAGGTCCATTTGCGAAGTTGCAATATTTTTCAGCTTAATTCAGATGTGCCCCATCAGTTCAGGACTAACCCCTTTTCCCCCACCCCACCCCCCACCCGCCTCCATTTTTCCCCCCCGATATTTTAATAATTTTACCACCTTTTCTCCTGATACGTGGGACATCATTTTTATGACATTGCCATACCGTTTATTTTTTTTGCTGACATCTGGGCAATTTCGGTGAGAAAATAAATCTTTTTTTTCACATTCTATTAATATTTGTTTTATAACCTCAAAAGGCCAATAATATATTTAAAAATCTGTTCTCCTTTCTGTAATAATTATTTTTATATATGAAATGTTTTCTGTTTTTATGGAGGATCGGGTAATTAACAGTGTTTTGGATTGACGGTAGCTTTTTTTATTTATTCATTTTTTTTACCTAGCCTTTACGTATTCTTTCATTTATTTATTTTTCGTTTATTTCATTTATAAGATTAAAGGCCTTTACAGAGCATTTCAATATTTATTTATTTTTTACTTGAGTTCCCCTGTACCTGGAGCTGGTATGTTCTAAATACTACTACAATTATCCATAGATCTTTGATGTTTTTTTTTCTTTTAGGGGAATGAACTAGTAACATTGTTTTGGATTGGCAGTTGCTTTTTTATTTACTTTTACCTGCATTTTATTTATTTTCATTTTTTCACATATTATCCCCCCACCCATAAGGGAATTTCAATATTTATTTTTTTACCTGATTTTCCCTGTAACTGGGGATGGTATACTGGCCCCAGTTACAGTGGAAATGCAGTATCTTGTCTATATCAGAGCTGCAGGGTCTCCTAGGACCCAGTAACTCTCGCTCCCTGCCTGCAGATATGTCTAATGCTGTAAGTTTTGTCTTCAATGAACAAACGTTATTTTATAAGTATAAAATAAACAAGAAAATAAATATTCTATCCGACATAAAAGGTAGCATGGTTTATATTTTATGCCATCGCTATAGTAACCTGTTATTTCTTGCATTATAGACCACGTACTGAAGACGCCTGGGTGTTTGCAAAGTGGAATGCAGTGCAAGCAGTCGGAGTCATGGCTTTTGGTAAATATTCATAAGCGTTTATAAATGAGGTTCACTTAAAGTGTAATTTAACATTACAAACTCTATGTGAGTGCGGATGTGTGATTCCTCAAATTGCGCACAATGCACGATGTGAGGATTCACCGGCGTCGGGAGCGGGCGGTCATGTGATTGCAAGTATGCAGTTTGCACACATCCAGCCACAATCTGACTAGACTGTGTTGTGCCTCGCTCAATACACCTGCACTGAGTCAGGTTGTGCACGTCTAGTTGGTATATGACCACATCTATGTAAATCATGTACTTGTGATCACACAGCTGCCGATCTCGGCAACGGAGGATCCACACTGTGTGCGCAATGTGATCATTCACAAGTCACATAGAATTACTGCAGATAAGTAGCCTAAGGCCGGACAGCTCCTTTAAGCTGTAGGGGGAACTAACAACCGTGAAACAAACTCCTTGTGTCTTAAGTGCGCTAAACCCAACATAAGCGTATTGGAAGATTCTTTTTCCTTTATGGTAACTCTCGGCCAGTAAGTGAACGGGCCAGCTTCTCGTCTTCTATGCCCCGGCCCGTTACATGACAATGGGGGTCCTGGCTGTGGGTGTGCTGTTCTTACCTGGGCTATACGCCTCAGCAGACTTCATGATGTTGGTGTATCTTGGCACCCAGGACCTGTTGACACAAGGATGAGTGCAAGAGACCAATGTCCAAAAATAAACTTTTTACTAACCATGAGCTGTAGATGAACTTCGTATATCAGATAACAGGCATTTCTCTTCATACATCTTTTTCTGGCTATAGACAGGCATGGGCACTTTTCGGTTACATTCATTATCACTCCTGTTCCTTTACATTGCACACTACTGCATCCCACGACACTCCAGTCCACTATTACGGGATTCTGTCTTCCCCTGTGAGGGCCGTATAGGTCGAAGTGTATCGCTACGGCCGCTACGCTCGATTCCCAACCGACTAATGAGGACCCCACTTCATGAGGTATGTCAGTACGACTCCTCACCAGCATCTTGAAAGTCCGCTGCTCTGCGTGAGAGACTTCCTCTCCGAATATGGCTACTAAAGCGTCCTTCCAATGCACTCAATTGAGCCCTCGGTTCACTATTGTCTTACCCTTACACTTTCTTCTTGCCCAGTCCCCTCTACGTAGGCCTTCTACTTCCCCTGGGATGAACTCTGTGCCACTTACATAGTCTCTGCGGCCTCGGCTCCAATCTGTCAGAGTCACGCTATTTTCCCTCACTCCTTAGGACGTATTATCTGATGCCCCTTGTCGTCTTCCCTCTCTTCTGCATTATACACTTAGCATGTCAGTCTGCCAGCTATCAGACCTTATGTCTGGTTCTACTACATCCTTAGCCCTATCTGACCCACTACCAGGAAGTTGTCCTCTGTCTTCAGAATACCCCTTCTCATTCTGGGCTAGTCCCAACTATTAACTATTCTATTTCCCCAGCTGTGTGCATGCACATTTCTAAACAAACAAAATCACATTCAAGCACTGTACAAGGCATCACAACACATATCTTCAAGGAGGTTTGTGGACAACACTAGCACTTTCTTACATTGGAATGTATAGAGAGGCCCCCTGCACTGACTCACAGCTCGCTCAGCATTAGGGCTGGCTGACAGTCAGCGCTGGGGGGGGTGCAGTTACTGATGCCATTTTCTATTTCTGATGGATAATAGCATTTTTTTAAAGTGACAATTTTCCTTTAAACCCTTGTAGAAGAAACATAGAAACACATGTACCACACAAGCTGCGCTTCTTATTGCACCTCAACTCTGTTTACTTCAATAGAACTGAGTTATAAAATCAGACATAGCCTAGGAATAAGAGTGGTGCAGATTTGGGAAAAAGAATGCATATATATTATATTGTTATTATTATTATTTTGTTAAAGGGAATCTGTCACCTGAATTTGGCGGGACTGGTTTTGGGTCATATGGGCGGAGTTTTCGGGTGTTTGATTCACCCTTTCCTTACCCGCTGGCTGCATGCTGGCTGCAATATTGGATTGAAGTTCATTCTATGTCCTCCATAGTACACGCCTGCGCAAGGCAAGATTGCCTTGCGCAGGCGTGTACTACGGAAGACAGAGAATGAATTTCAATCCAATATTTCGGCCAGCATGCAGCCAGCGGGTAAGGAAAGGGTGAATCAAACACCCGAAAACTCCGCCCATAACCAGTCCCGTCAAATTCAGGTGACAGGTTCCCTTTAAAGGGGAAATTCAGGACTTTGTGGGAAAAAAATGTGGAAAAAAATATGCTTAAGAACTCTTAGGTAGTGATGAGCGAGTGTACTCGTTGCTCGGGTTTTCCCGAGCACGCTCAGGTGACCTCCAAGTATTTGTGACTGCTCGGGAATTAAATTTTCATCCCGGCAGTTGAGTGATTTACAGCTAATAGACAGCTTAATTACATGTGGGGATTCCCTAGCAACCAGGCAACCCCCACATGTACTCAGCCTGGCTAGCAGCTGTAAATCATTCAACTGCCGGGATGAAAAATAAATCTCCGAGCAGTCATAAATACTCGGAGGTCACCCAAGCGTGCTCGGGAAAACCCGAGCAATGAGTACACTCGATCATCACTTCTCTTAGGCAGTTGATTGCTACCTACCTATCTGTTGTGCCTGGAATCATTATTCCCTGCAACAGAGGTCACAGACCACTCCTGCCAGCGATTCAGCTACCTCTGCTGATGTCACGTAGACAGAGCGGCGGCTTCTTTATTGCTCCGCTCTGTTGACAGGGCAGTACGGCTGACATTATTCTGATAGACAGACGGATCCCTGCTGCCTCACTTGGGTGAACCGATTGCCAATCTGCATGACATCGGAAGTCACGCCCCGTCGACATAGCCAGGCAGAAAAGAAGCCGCCTCTCTGTCGACTTGAAGTCAGCAGAGGCAGCTGAATCGCCAGCAGGAGCAGTCTGTGCCTGCTCTGTGCCAGTGTAGAACGGCGCCGGGCACAACAGGCAGGTAGTACCGGACATCCC